>NC_141604.1:26927040-27042040 GCF_047967505.1 Dipteris shenzhenensis
TGAATCCTATTACCCTTCTAACATTGGTGAACAACACATGCAACCGAATGGTATGATTAAGTGTTGAGCTAGGGACAAATAATAGTACCTTTGTCTAATTTAAGACAATCAATCAGGGACACACACACACACACACACACACACACACACACACACACACACACACACACACACACACACACACACACACACACACACACACACACACACACACACACACACACACACACACACACACACACACGTATGCAAGCTGCAAGCTAAGCCAGAGACAAAGGAGAAAGCTCAAACATGAGTTGGCCCCTAAACTCAAGTGCTTGCACATGGCCACTTGGCATACATTAGATAGAGGAATGTTTAAAGACAAAGTTAATACCCTTTGCAAATTGTACATCAATTTTGTGACTCAAACCTACTACAAACCTAGGAACAAAAACAACATGCATTGTTGGCCAATTGTTGGCCAATATTGTAAGAGATTACGCAATATCCTTTGCCCATTGTGCATCAATATTGTCAATTAACCTACTACAAAAGCTATTGAACAAAAAAGACGTGCATTAGCACATTAGCAAAGGCTTCCTCGCCCATCATGTTGGGGACATTGTCGTCTGATTAAGCAATGACTGATGATCTAAAGGGTTCAAAAGGGTGGCATTTCCATGAAGATTACAGATATAGAGATCAAGATAGAAAGGCTAATAAAAAGCAAGAGCACGCATCTTAATAGGACAAAATGATGCCCACGCGGGGCTGGATGGCTAATGTGGGTATGGGATTGGGTTGGGAACGTGGGTGGGCTAATATAGACATGGAAAAAGATGAGGTTTCTTAATTCTTCCTTTCTTCCACTGTCACCCTTTACTCATTCATCAATGTGCATCCCTAAAGCGAGTTGGGAGAGAGAGGGGATAACAACATGTTATGTATCCCCATAGACATTGAATTATATTAGGAAAATCTCTAGGGACATATCTTACCTTCCTTAGCACTCCACGGGGACATCTAGACGTGCATGTAGCTAGGAGAGGTCTTGCTCATATGGGACTTCAATGCCAAGACCAATGATGTGTGTGTGTGTGTGTGTGTTTGTGTGAAAATAGAAGGAGAGTATGTCCCCCTATGCATTGATACATATATTTAAGTATTTGCATGTGGCATTTTAGTTTAGTTCATTTCTTCTTATTTCTTGTCATAAATCTGTAGAATCTTCCATTATACAAGATTGTGAGACTGGATAGATGGCTTAAGTGTACTAAATATATGAGAATGCTTGAAGGGTAGATTTATATTTAAAGCCTCTATTGACTGGCAAGTTCTTTGCATTGTGATAAATTTCTAAATATATAAATGTTTAGAAGTAGATGATGAAATTAAAGTTAGATTTTCACACACACACACACACACAACTAAATACATGACTTACTGCATATTCACTACTCTAGCTCTATTCATTAATTTAGTTGAATTTTTACCTACTTTTCGGAATCATAAACTGCGACTAAAGAAATACTCAAAATATCTAACAAGACACCTTCTACCAGGTCATTATAGAAAATTTCATTCTTTAATTTTGTGTCATTTTAATCATTTGATTCTTCTTGCTAAGAATCTACTTGTTGCTTATATTTACCTATGTATGTAGTGTCCTTCCATGTCCTTGTTGAAGATAGAAGCATGGAGAAATATATCCCTACTATATGACTTGATGAGGGGTAGACATAGTGCTGGTGATGGGCCTACCATAGGCTTAAGTTAGCCAAATGTACATTGGATATAAGGCCATGCATTGGTCTAGTTAAGGTATTGATTGAGTATTGAATTCAATTTGTACTGTCTCAGATATATTGGCAACAATAGTACATTGCATTTACATTTTATGCAATATCAAACGGCTTCATGTTCAAATAGATAAAACCTCCACATTATTATCATTCTAGCAAGCATTAAATGTTAACACTAGATTGTACTTGATTGCACAAGTCTTCTTTTGGTGCTTAATTCTATAGATCTAGCCAAGTTTTTAAATTGTATGTATAATATGTAGGTGAAAGTTTCCAAATATATTTATTTATTATATAAAACTTTGGCGAATTTTCATGGACTTTATTTATAATTTTATAATTTTAAAGGCTAAACCTAGCTCTTTTTTTAATTTTAGTTTCAAATTCTAGCGAATATACTAAGCTTGTATTTTTATAAAAACATACAAACTTTCACAAGCCATATAAAACTTTCGCTTATTAATGAAACTAACGCAAAAAAATCATCCTTGATCGGATTTGACAGATCTACGAATGGTTGCTTCAAAGTTAAGTTCCAACACATTGGCAAAAAAACGCTGAAGCATAGATAATGAGTAAAAAATCCAATGAAATGATCCCAAATTCAAGAATGAAGGGGTTTTCAAACTCCCAAAGTGCAATGGCCACCAAAAGCAAGCAATGGTTGCCTCTACAAGTCACTTCGGACTCTCAATCATTGAAAGGAACAAGGGAATCATCAAAAAACATTTGTTTTCTCCAAAGCCACCTGCAAGCTTGTAAAAAACTGCTTAGAGACTTCCAAAAACCACTTACAGGATTCTATAAGGTTCCAATACCACTTGGGCAACTCAAACAAGCACCAATAGGCATGATCCATCCTCCCATAGAGCTACAGTAGCAGACTTTAGGCTTCAGGCACACAATTAGCTAGACTGCTGCCCACAAGCATCAGATAGACCACTTGGGCTCTGAGTTGAGAGTACTCTCAATAGAAGTAGAATGGAAGAGGGTGAGAGAGAGAGAGAGCCAAAAGAGAGCCACACAAGTTTTGGTGGGTGTAAAACACCCTAATCTTCTACGTCATCCATATATATATATATATATATATATATATATATCCATATATATATGTGTGTGTTTGAGTATTGTACATAATTGGGGTTAAGGCACAGTGACCTTTAACCCCCACACTAGAAAATATAAAAATGCGCAAGAAAGAAAAGGTCAGAACATACTTAGGAAGAATGAAAAGATTAATAGCAAAGTATGTTCCCCGTCTGAATGACAAGTACCTCATAGTGTGGTTCATCTCTGGACTGAAAAAATACATTTACAAGGACATGAAAATAGTGAGCAGCTATGTGCATTTCAACAATGCTCATGAAGCTACAATTGACATTGAGGATGGCATGACCAATTGTGATAGCAATAGTGATGACTATAAATCAAGTCATCGCTATGAAAAAATCTTCGAAGAAGGGAAACACTTCCACCAAAGATCGCACCACCGGGGACAGAGTGGAAGCCATGTCCCTAAGAGTAAGGGATGAAAAGATGTAGTCCATAGAGCAAAAGTTACATGTCTCTTAGCCACCATAGTACCCACAAAGAGAGAATGTCTGGTGCTCACATTGTATGGCCAACCACATGGACAATGAGTGCCCAATCCTGAGGAATAGGCTCATTCCACCAGAAGTGGCTCAACCATCATCCATTTGCAATGTTCTAGGCCATGATGTAAATACCTATTTCTTCAATATGCCAACCCCAATAGTACCAAGAGCTGCCAATCCCAGTATATAGGTAGCGAACACTAGCACCTAATGCACAAGTGCCACATCTTGGTGAGGACACAAGTGCCTCAACTATTGAGGAATCCCAATCCTTCACAATATCCTTGAGCTCCCAATCTTGCTCGAGTAGTTCCACTGCAACAACTCCAACTTGAAGAGCTGGAATCTCACTATGAGTATGAAACATAATACCCTATGTACTACATGGATGGTGCTAAAGGACTCATTCTAGTGTATGCTTATTAAGTAAGGCCAACCACATATCGAACACCTATTAAGTGTTTCCGTTGTGGGGAAAACCATCACATAGTGGAATGCCATGGACAAGGGTAACCCCATTACATTTCAACCTGTGTGCAAAAAATGTAGAGTTGGGCATGCATGCATGGACTGCCCGCTTAGAACAAAGCCTCACCCAACCAATGAAGTGAAACCTGATGTACCCCTAGGGATAATTAGTGTGGGAAATCACAGTGTGGCTACACAAAGTGTGGAATCACAACCAATCTTAATCATAACAAGGCATAAGAAAGAAGTGGCATGGGAAAAAATCCTTTCCACTCAAAAATCAAGAGTCCTCTAGCAAAACAATCTCATTGTCATTATATTGCACGATTTGGAACAGAAGAAAATTCAAGCAATCTTGCTCTATGGGGGAATGACCTTCAATCACATGACCTCATTAGGCAATATGAGGCCCAAAAAAAGAGAGAACAATGAGAATGGAAGAAACACATGAGAGAGGATAATTTGATAGAGATAGAAGCCCCCATTGGCTAACTTTACTACCAGATGGGTCTGGTCAAGTGTGGGTCTTCCCCATTTCACCCAGCATTCCTTTGTGAAGACATTCACTCCTGCTCCCCCATCCAAGATGGCTTCAACCTTTTGGTTTTGATAGACTATGGGGATAGAGGCGTTCGTGTCATCACCATCGAAGTACTGGCCTAGCTTGTTGATGGGAACCTTAGGTAGGCTCTGCTCCTTTTTTAGCATCGATTGGTTGGTCTTAGGGTTGGTAGGGGTTGGAGGTGAGAACGGTCTATTCATCCAATTAGATAGATCATGCCATAGGATGGGATTTTCTCTTAGCAGAGAAGCGATCAGCATTTTCACGAAGCAATCGGCATTTTCACCTTTGTCAATAGGAAGGTAGCCAACCCAGCACTATCACAAGGCTCTTGCAAAGCTTCTTCCTCCATGGACAACATGTCCTTGAATCCGTATAGGTCTCCTTCCTCCTGGAGGTTATGCAACATTGGGTTTTCCTGGAACATCTTCTGCATTAACCCAATTGGGCAGATAAAGGTGACTAGAATTTTTTGAAGAAGGAGTTGAGGGACACACCCACAAAGTTGACAATCAGAGGAGGGCTACGAGGAGATGGCTCGACACTGCAAGTGTTTCGCACCTCGAAAATGGTGGACGGGCCATGTTCGAGGCATGGGTGGTCAGTCTACTTCTCATTTAATTTATTGTTCTATTTGTTTTATTACATATTGCATGCACTTTATCTAGCTCTCATAATTTGTGTCCACAACAATCTGCGATTGGTCGCTATCCCATAGACGAAGAGAGGAAACACGCATTCCATATAGGAGCGAAGAAGTGGTTTATTGAGATGAAGGCACAAGGAGTGGCAATCGATTAGGTTGTGGTGGCTGCTTGCTCGGTATAACTCTACTCCAAATTGTAATCTCACTTTTTAAATTGTTTTATTCTATAAGTTCTAATATAATTTCAAATGAAAATGGTTTCACTCTTAGGGTGCAAGCTCGAATGTCCCATCAGTGGAGGGGAGTGGTTATGATGAGGAGACCGTTCTCAAGGGATTTGGCTTAGATGTCAATGAGGGCTAGGGATCACAGGCAGAGGTCACGAGGGTGAGGATGATGATGATGATGGTGATGACGACTCTGACAAGTTGGATGAGCAGCAGTAGTATTAGTAGTAGTTTGTATATACTTCGGCATGTACATGCTTTTGTCTGTCAGCTCGTTTGAGCAATTTTGTATCACCCTTCTTGAAAGGGAAATTTTATAACAAACAAGGTCATATATACTTCGGCATGTATATGTGTTTGTCTGTTGACTCGTTTGAGCCATTTTGTATCACCCTTTTTGAAAGGGAAATTTTGTAACAAACAAGGTTTGAGGGTTTTATCTCACTTATTTGCTTGTAAACATTCTTTTGTAATGCAAAAAAGAAACATTAGTAGAGAAAAATGGAGCCACAACAAGCCTTATTTTGCACCACAAAATTTTTGTGTGTGTTCTATTAAAGGTCGATATATACTGACCCTTTACTAGTGTCGGTATATACCGACCTTTACTAGTGTCAGTATATACCGATGCTTACATATCGACACACATTTTTTGACGCTAATAACAACGTAATTATCGACTCTTTTGCCCTTTAAAAAAAAACTTGTGTAAAAAAGGTTGGTATTTGTGTTGGAAAACGACCTATACCTTGTAGCGTTTAAGCCATTTGGTAACATGGATGATTTTTTCCTAAGTGTTTCATTAAGAGGTGAAACTTTATATTGGTGTTGAAAGTAGCCTTAATGAAAATAAAGGTTTAAAACATTTGCCAAGATTTGAAACCTTTATGAGAGAAAATTTAAAGTTTCACCAAGATTTACATTCAAAATTCAAAAGAATCTATAAATTTTGTAATATATTCTATCAAAATTATGAAAGTTAAAAGCTAGCTCAGTAAACTTTACCCAAAACTTTTATATTAATATATAAGTACAGCTATGATAAAAACATCCCTGTTTGGTAAATAGGTATACTTCTTCATGGATCCTAGATCATTTGTTGAACCCCCAAATAGACATGTTGAGGATACAACTAAGGCCTAGCACAAGCAAAAAAAATTGCAAGGACTAAACAAAGAAGGGTAGGTAGCAAACACCAAGAAAAAGGATTAAGGACCAGTTGAGCAAAGGACAAGGTGAAGAAAGGTAGAAATGGTAGAGTGGTGGGAGCTATAATGGTTAGAAGATTTAGCGTCTACACCAAAAGTTTTACCGATATTTTGATGAAAGTGATACTTTTGTTCTTCCCGAGCGTTGTAAGCAAGTGCATACTAATGATTTAATTAATTGAATGCTTTTGTTTTTAAATATCAATTGGTACATGTTCATATCTACTTAAGCATAAATTGATATAATTGATGGCATTTGACACCATCTTCAATATAGGTGGTTTTTCATCCAGATCGTTCTAATCCAAGATGGTGCTACATGATTCAAGTTGCACCACGAAGTAAACAAATTTTTGAAGATAGAGATGTGGATATGGAGATGCCACTACCAATGTCGGATCCAATTGAACCAGATGGATCTAGCGAAGAAGATGAAGATCACAATATGAGCCAAGAAGAAGATTCACATAATGATATCATATGGGAGGAAGATGGAGATTACGATATTGAGGAAGAAGATGATGATCAAGAATCACCCGACTTTATTGAAGAAGGGGAATTACAAGATCAAGTCTTAGGTGAACATACGATGCCAGAGTATGATGATGATAGGAGATCAACTCGGTATAGATTTGGAGATAGACTTGTTTGGTGCACAGGATGAATCCACTGATGTAAATGCTCTTGATTGATTTTTTTCATTTCAAACTTGGACATGAGTATATGAGCTTCAAACTCGATGTACATGCTCTTCTATTTCTATTCTTTCAAAGGATCAAACATGTATGAAAAGAATTTTTTTTGGTCATTGGGAAACACTGCCGGTTAAAGGTCGGTATAGGGAAAAACACTCTTTGTTAAAGGTTGGTATAGGAAAGCATCTCAGAGTAGGTATATATCGACCTTTACACTTCTGTCGGAGGTCAAGATATATCGACCATTACACTTCTGTCAATGGTTGGTATATACTGACCTTATGAGTCGATATATACCGACCATTGAGAAGTCTGTCAAAGGTCGGTATGTACTGAGCTTTTTAATCCCACTGTACATACCAATGATTAGTGCACTGCATGCACTAAACATCGGCTCTTAATTGTCAGAGCAAGGCCCGTGTGTAGATTGAAACAAAATAAATTACATCCGAAGCAAACATTTACCAAACAGATTACATATAAAGATGCTAGCACTTTTTCTTTTTGTCACTTCTTTAAACACTTCTAGCACTTGTCAACACCACCACTGTGGCAGGATTGGGTGTCACTTTTTGCCCTTGTTAGCACTTTTTTACACTTTTGACTTGGCATGTAGGGGACAATACAAGCACCTTGTAGTGCTATCGTAGGTAGGACTTTCTTATGATTTTGACCTGAAACTCCTTGTATGTAGGGGACAATATGAGCACCTCATAATTAAATAAACTTTTTCATAGCAACTTCTTCAAGGCACTGGAAGAGGGAACTCAACTTGGGGGTGAGCTCAATCGAGCACAACATTCGACATCAGACAAGGAAGTCAATATGGTGGTGAGTTCCAGCACACTCATACATGATCTCAATGTGTTAGAGTTGATCACCAAGTTGATTTCTCCTTCATCAGTGCCGAAGGTTGTGCTCAATTACGAGAGGCTCATCACAAGTTGAGTTCTCTCCTAGTGCTTAATGCAATAATGATGACCCTTGGCTCCCCATCCTACAACATGGTTGGTCATGAGGTTTTCTTTCAAGTCTTTTAAGGAATTGCCTTTGTCATAACAACTTCTTTCAAGGCACTGGTAGAGAGAACTCAACTTGGCAGTTAGCTCAATTGAGCACAACATTCAAAAGTGGACAAGGAACTCAATCTGGTGGTGAGCTCCAGCACATTGACACATGCTCTCAGTGTGTTATAGCTTATCACCAAGTTGAGTTCTCCTTCCTCAGTGCCGAAGGTTGTGTTCAATTATGAGAGTCTCATCACCAAGTTGAGTTCTCTGCCAGTGCTTGACAGAACAATGACGATCCATTTCTCTTGGCTCCCCATCCTGCAACTCCCTTGGTCATGGCTATGGCTGGTGGAGTGTTGTAAGATGGAGAGCCAAGGAAAATAATGGATCCCATGAATTGGGTAGCATTATGAAGGGGCATCGAGGTTGTAGCAAAAGATTCATCATAGGGGTAGAAGGGGGCTTGGAGAGAGCATGGAAGGGGGTAGGAGAGAAATTTTCCTGGGTGTGGTGAATTATTTCTCTATCCTTAAGGTATTTATATAGCTAGACTTTCCGCCCTCCCACTCTTTTCCCCTTTGTTTCTTATGGTAGTTCATGCAACTTTGGGTGCCTATCGCTATTAAGAGCACACAATCCACCCATTGGATTTTGCTGGTAGCCCAGCCTAGCATAGGTAGACATCTACATCATTGTCTAGCCATGACGTTGTGTGGATAAAAATGTAAAAAAGTTTCTCACTTGTTGCATGCTAATGGGTAGGTGCATAGCTATGTACATAGCTAGTTAGTGGTGGCTTTGGGCTGTGGACACCCTTGTGACGGACTCCACACTAATGATATATTGTCTTGAGATGGTATACTTCTACAAGGACTTTTGGGAGATGATGGAAAGCAGTGTGGTTGCAACAGGCAATTCAGAGCATGGTATCAGAGTGTGATGGTGTTTTGCTGAGGAATGACATGTGTTCTTCATGGTTATCCTATGCCATATGTGCATGAAAGCATGAGTTTTTTTTGTTGAGAATGCCTTGCTTCTAGTGTGTTAGGATTGGCTTCATGGTTGTGTGATAGTCTATGGGGAACTGAGCATTAAATGCTGGTTAGGAGGTTATGTGCATTGGTATGCCTAAGGTTGGAATATAGGCACTGATAGCCATGGTATAAAGTTTGGTGGAGAGTGGGAGAGTGGTGAAAAGGCAAAAGATGACGTGGCACATATAAAAAAAGTATCCATGCAAAGGTGGCTACATGAAGACGAGATGGGGAGCTTTTGGATGGCCAAGGGGCGAGATTACAGGGAGAGAGAGGACACCGGGGAGCTTCATGAGATCTAGAAGGAGGGAGAAGCTATAGTGATACAGAGGAGGGGAGCTCCGTGAGCAAAAGCACGCTATGCAGTTCATGGCAAGCCAGAGGATACGTGAGCTCGGGGACAGGGAGCCCCTCATTGATAGGAGCTTGTGAGCAAGTGAACAGCAACCAAGAGTGGCCGAGACGTGAGACTGGAGAAGGAGCAGAGGCCGAGGAGTTTTGGAGAGAGGAAATTTTAGCAGAGTACACGATTGCATGCTGGGAGGAGTTGGGCGGAGAGACCATGCACTTCATGAGCCTTGTGAGCAAGAGAAGAGTGGTAATACTTGTGATCATCCCATGAAAGAGAAAGGCGATGAGTTTCGTGAAGAGGGTGGGCATTACTTATGCTATGGGAGTTTGGGCAGTAGAACCGAGAGCACTATGCTGTAGAGGAGAAGTTACATGGCTACACTATGTAAGCTTGGGCGACAGAGAAGAGGACCTAATAGCAAGAGGCTAGGAGAGCTTCTTGTATGAGCTGAAGATTATCTTGGGCTATAGATTAGTGGTGATTTCCATGAGCAGGAGGTTATGATGATGACATGAAGACTAATATCAGGTGATGGAAATGCAGCAGGAAATAAGCTATAGATGGTAGGGGTGGCACCTCTACTAAGGCATGGTGTGTGAGTGGAAGGGAAACTGCAGTTATGGATGATCACCTAAAAAATATGGGCTGCATTATTTTAGTGCTTGTTGATGATCTTTGGGAAAGATATAATAAGATTTCTGACCATGGTCACTTTGTGCGTGGTTGTCCGGTGAGTTGTGGGATTGGATGCTTTATGAATTTGAATGCTTTGTGAGCTTGAGCTCAGTTAGTAAGGGCTTGTGTTTGTCTGCGTAGTCCACTGGGTCTTTTTGAGGTTGTTAGGCTTTTGGAGGAAATGTGGCCAGTGTATGAATTGAATGTGTAGAGATAAGGAGTTTTAATGAATGCCTTTTGCCTTCTGATGGTGTTGTTCAGTTGTTTTTAAACGTGGATGAGGGTGGCTGTGAAGACGAATTAGGTTCTACTGCTTTTGTCCATCCAACGTGCGATATTCGATAGTTGCCATGCTAGACTTTCTTGGTCATCGAAGCCAAGATCATGATAATTCAATGGAATGAGGAGGGAGGAGCGATGGCACATGCACCTAGCTTACTAGTAGCCTAGCCTAGGTAGTCATGTATATCATCATCTAGCCATTACGAGAAATTAGATGGTTGCCATGGGATAATTTCTTGGTCATCGGAGCCAAGATCATAATAATTCAATGGGATAAGGGGGGAGGAGCGGTGGCACATACACCTAGCTTTGCTGGTAGCCTAACCTAGTTTAGGTGATCATATACATCATCTCTAGCCATGACATGCGATTAGATGGTTTCTCGATCATTGGAAAATTCTAACAGTCTGATATGTTCTTACAGTCTATCTCTAGCTTAATGCTAATTCGAGTGTGCAAATTAGATGGTCCCTCATGAAAAGTCATTGTTATTACAATCTGATTCGGAATCAATGCTAATTTGGGCCTGTAAACTAAATGGCCCCTCATGCAAAGTCATTGTTATTATAGTCAACTGAAGAAAGGCAAGATCAAAATTGGAAATTTGATTAGCATTTAGTCAGTTCATCAGGCTGTAATAACAATATTTCTCATTCTAAACTATTGTTATTACAACCTAATAAACCAACTGAATGCTAATCTAAGCTTGTGAACTAGATGGCCCTCCATGCAAAGTCATTGTTATTACAGTCTAATTTTTGCACAATGCTAATCTGAGCCTATGAATTAGATGGTCCCTCATGCACAAACATTGTTATTATAGTCTGATTTTGACTGAATGCTAATTTGAACCTATGAATTAGATGGTCCCTCATGCACAGTCATTATCACTAAAACAAGCTTGGTGGTTGTTTGGGATTAGTATACTGTTTGGGATTTACATTTTCCCTTGTTTGGGACTTATTGATTGGGATTTATTGAAACAAGCACGGTGGTTGTTGGGATTTACTAAAGGTTATATTTTATGGGGGTTGCAGTTAATCCTAAACCAACAAAAGTGCATTTCGTTGCCAGTGCCTACCTCCTCTAGCTAGTGCATACCTCCTCTAGCCTTAACTATCATACAACTAACTTGTCATATTCATCAATGTAATGTGTGGGGAATCTATCGGTACACGGGTCTTCAAAGATGGCAAAGATCTCACTCGATTACATCATTGAGCATGTCAAGATGGCTTGATTTGAGATATTAGAATATGTAAACGATTACAGCTTGGATAGTAGGAGAGCGAACTAGTTTAAAAATGCGACAGGTCTCAAGTGAAAGAATAGTGGAGGAACAGAGATTGAAAGCCACCGAGGCAATGACATTTTTCTTGCTACTTGTCCTGAGCTTGATGAAGCCATTTTGCAAGGGGTCCCTTGACAACCCAAGATTGTCGTGAATGAGATTGATCGATTGGAGGAGGAACATAGATCCATTTTAGGATAGCAAGGCGGTAGTGCAGGATAAGTGGCCAGGATAAGTGTTCGCACCAGTGCAGTGGTTGGTTGCACACTAGAATATTAATTGCCACCAGCACGGTGGTTTGCTTCTATTATTACAAGATCAATGGCATGGAATTCATTCATTTAGGATTTGTGGTCACAGCTTGGTGGTTGAAATTTGACAATAGTTAAAGAGAACCAGCCTAAAGGGAACGCCATAGACAAATGGATTTTCTAATATTTCACCAGCCCGATGGTTGAAATCTAACAATAGTTACGAAGAACCAACCTGTTTATGGGAGCTATTTTCCTTGTGTGCAACTAAGGAAAATGCAATTGCATACCATGATGTCCCATTAGATAATTAAAAACAAGCACGATGGTTGTTTGACATATACTAAAAACAGGCGTGGGATTAATCTATCGTTTGGGATTTACAAAAACAAGCGCGGTGGTCTTTTGGGACATATGGTGAGGATGTAGTTGGCCTTTCTTGCAACACATCATGAGGATCTAGGTGGCCTACAAACTGCACACTCATCGAGAAGACATGGGCATCGATCTCCATGGAGCAATGCTCTAATATGACTAGATCTCAAGTCCTTCACAGCTTGCTTGCACAAGTCAAAGCCTATGTCTGTTCGGCAAATTGGCAACAATAAAGATTCTTGTCTTTGAGTTTCCTGATGTATCAGGGCTTTCCAATGCTCAAAGCTCCTCTACACAATTCAAATGTTAGGATTTTGATCTATAAAATTAAGATACAATCCATTTGTTGACCCAACATTCAGGCCCCCTTTTTGCAATATGAGGAAAACAAAACAAAATACTATCTGTGCAAAAATAAAATACAGTATGTGCAAATTAAACCTAACTAAATTAAGTTCTAAGAAACACAATAATCTCAACCTTTGAGCTGGTCAACAACGAATGTTTGTTCAACCACATTGGTGTTTGAGCTAAACTAGCCACAGTTGCATGATGTTCCAATTATCGGTTTGGTTTAGTAAAATAATAATATATTGTTGTTCTGTTGCAAAATATATTGTTGTTACTTTTTGTTCAATCACACTGGTTCAAGACAATCACATAACTGGAGTTTGAGCTGGCTCAACCACGATTGCATGATGTTCCAACCACCGAGCTAGTTTAGGACAATCACATCAAGTCCAGCCAGCCTAGTTCTGGTGTTTGAGCTGAACCAACCACACGGTTGCATGATATTCCAACCACCGGGATGGTTTAGGACAATCACATTCAGTCCAGGCCAGCCTAGTAAACTTTCCCAAAGCTCAATCATAAACAACCATCGGGATGGTTTAGGCAACCATCGGGATGGTTTAGGCAACCATTGACTTGTGTTATATCAAGAAATGAAACAAGTAAACTATCCCAAAGCTCAGTCAACCACTAGGATGGTTTAGGCAACCACTGACCTATGTTGTATCAAGCAAGTGTATGATGACCTTAGAAGTTGAAGTTGTTGAAGAAACAAAAGAGGATTCGATCTTTAGAGAAGCTTCTTTCTTGGTTGCAATGCGAAGCGCCTCCACGTATGTTGTTGGATCTTTACTCATTACTTTTGCGCGAAGACGAGGCTGCAAAGCCATAACAAATTTGCTCATCTTTAAGTGCTCCATCCCTGAGAGACTTTGAGGGGCCGATGATGCAGATGCCACAGCTCGCAAAGCTGCCCTTTCATACTTTGTCCATAAAGTTTCATATTGGATTGCCAACACAGAGACCAACTCACCCTCTCCTTGACAGAACCGGTCCAACTGCAACATTAAAGCATTCGGCGACTCCTGATCAGAACCCTATCTCTTCTTCTTCATCGGTTAAGTCAGAGCTTGAACTCTCTGACGTTGAAGACTCCTCCTTGACAACTTCCTTTTTGCGGCTTTTGATGTTGTAGCGCACCTTCTTATCATTTCCCTGCAAAATCAATTCTCCAGTATCCCACTTTTGAACAGCCTTCACCTTGCGTAGCCAAGGCCTTCCCAAAATCAATGGATAGGCACGTGCATCTGGCTTGGTAGGGATCACCTGAAAAGTAGTCGGCACAGAAATTCCACATACATCCACTTCTAGATTATTCACAACTCCCAAGGTCTTAACCCTAGTGTTGTCAGCCAATTTGATGCAATAAGGAGAGGTAGTACTAGAGTATTTTAAATCAGCATCTGTCATGGTCTTCTCACTCATGACATTAATCTCCATCAATGTACACTTTAGAAATCACTTGACCATCAATGATCACATCAACCACAGGTACATCATCACCAACATCTATATCTACCTTTTGAACAACAGGAATAGCACTTTTCTTCTTTTTCTTCTTTGACACTCTTGTGCTTGCTAGTTTTCCCCATTCCTTTCGTAGTTTTGGAGACAAAGCAAGTAATTGACCAAAGGTGATATGAGCTTCCTTTTCTTTAAGGTCGGACAACAAGTCATAGCTTCCAATTCCTTGTCCTATAGGAAAGTCTGACTGGCTAATTGTCCTTCTAGATGCCTTCTTTTTCTTACTACGGTGTTCCTCTTCCTGATGTTCCTCATCTACTTCTTCCTTGCTTTCTTCTTCTTCTTTTGCTTTACCACGCCCCTGTTTAGCCATCATTACTTCTTTTTCCTCATCCCCTGAAGAAGCTTCTAACAATGATACTTGTTTTTCTTCTTTCTTTCTCAATCTAGGACACTCGGGGCGATAGTGACCTTTTTCATTACATTCATAGCAAGTGACCCCATTCCTATCTCGAGGCCTATCTTCACTCTTTAGTGCTCTAGGTTGTCGTGCATTAACCAAATGCAATTTCAAATCAGCAAACTCTGCCATCAATTGGGAGATATTATGATCTAACTCAGAGGACTTTGGTACCTGAGGAGTGCCCATTACCTCCACCTTAGAAGTTGAAGTTGTTGAAGACACAAAAGAGGATTCGATCTTTAGAGAAGCTTCTTTCTTGGTCGCAATGCGAAGCGCCTCCACGTATGTTGTTGGATCTTTACTCATTACTTTTGAGCGAAGACAAGGCTCCAAAGCCATAACAAATTTGCTCATCTTTAAGTGCTCCATCCTTGAGAGACTTTGAGGGGCCGATGATGCAGATGCCATAGCTCGCAAAGCTGCCCTTTCATACTTTGTCCATAAAGTTTCATATTGGATTGCCAACACAGAGACCAACTCACCCTCTCCTTGACAGAACCGGTCCAACTGCAACATCAAAGCATTCGGCGACTCCACTGCCCCAAATCTCTGCTTCATTGTTGCCACCACTTGGTCCCAATCCTCCTTGGTAGAGTCCAGCAAGGTCTCATGCCAACTCAAGGCTACACTTCAAGAAAATCAGGCAAAATCTCTGCCCAATCCTTCATGGACCATCCAAAAAGCCGGCATCCTCGAACAAAATCCCGAAGATAAGACTCCAGGTCTTCCCCTTGGGTCCCTCGAAACACTGGAATCTTCACCATGATGAAACACAAAAAGGAGACACCAAGATCCAAATAATATCCCAAACAAGATCCGAACAAGATCCCACAGAGCCTTAGTATACCAAGTCCAACTTATTATGCATAACCACTTGTTGAAAACCCTCCACAATGTGATCCTCAACAAAATCTTCAAAAATAAGTGACCAACCAGCACCATGAAAACATTGTGTATACATGCATTCTAGAATCACCCTTCTCACAATAGGGAGTGCACATAAAAGCTTCAAGACATTATACTCTTCATCATTTGCATAGCAAAAGAAGTTGAAAGCATTAAGAATCACCACTCCACTATTATAGTCAAAAACTACTCAAAGACTCAACTCTTCTTCACACCAAGCTGCCAGTGCATGGAACAATCCCCAATCTATCATTGTGCCTGCTGCCGGCTTGCCGATTCACCAACATATTCAACAGGCAAACATAAAAGATATGATCATGGTGAAGGTGCGAATAGCTTGAGCATCACCTTCACAATCTTCAAGTTCTCTTAAATGGGTTGCAATCTCTTCTAACAGAGTTCTTCCAGGCATCTTCTTTATCTCATCAAAACACATGCCTCTTCTAGGCATAACATGCAATCAAGTACACCCGAGACCATTTAGTAAGGTGGGATGAATCCAATACCAAACATACCCGGCATCTCCACCGAAAGATGTGACATGAAGTTGGGGGTAATAAACTTCACGCACCACTTCACTTCCTGCTTCTTTCGAACTGACAGCCAAAGATATTTATCATTGAGAATGGGACATTAGAAAGAAGCTTTAATGCCAAGATACCACACCATACTTTCCTCCCTCAGATGAGAATGAAGATGGTAACATCCCAAGTGATGTTGTAATCAAGCATAGGGAGAAGGAAAGGATCAGCAGAGGCCATAATCTCAGCGAGTCGGTCTGCACCAAAGAGAAGAGCGATACGATGTTGAAAGAAGATCTTACAGCTCAACATGACATGAACTGATATACATCGAGGAGTTTGAAGGGGCTGATTGGGTCGGATGGGTAGATTCCGAGGAAACATTGCACCTCCTTCATAGACACCTTTACACTTAGCTCAAAACACTCTACAAACTGTCATAAGACACAGAGGCCTATAACTTTAAGTACACATGACATAAGAGATTCAAGTACACAAAGAGATGCTCTTGAGATGGGTTTCGTGCTGATATAAGTTTCATTGAAAACAGACAGACGGTTGAAGAGATATGGGCAGTTTATTGGAAGGGGGTAAAAACTGTAATGAAAACAGACTGTTAGACACAGAGACTCATAACTTTTTGTAGCAGTATCTGATTCAAGATCTAAGCATCTAGAGATATGCGCTTAAAGAAGGCTTCACGCTGATATATGTCTCGTAAGAAACAGAGAAGCGGCCAAAAAGTTATGGACAATTTACTAGATGGGGGTAAAAACTGTCATAAAAGTAGACTGTCAGACACAGAGACTCATAACTTTTTGTAGCTGGATCTAATTCAAGATCTGATCACATATAAACATGTGCCTTGAAAAAGCTTCATGGTGATATAAATTTTATTACAATCGGACTATCGAGCAGAAAGTTATGAGCAAAACACTAACAGGGGGTCAAACTATCAAACTACCCTCCACCCAGGCTAATTTCGCCTGAGCAGGATGCTCCCTCAAGATTCCACCTTCATCAAAGATCCACCCCTCATGGATTTCGCCTAGAAGAGGGTAAGAAGCTTGCATGGTGGCTTGGGAAATAGATGGACCATGTGTGCACAGTGAGTAGCTGAATAGAAATAACTTTTAAGGCTTTGAAAGAAAGAAAAGGGAAGAGACACTCAAGAGAGAGAGAACCTGAAGTGACCTTCGTTACAAATAGAGTGAGAATCCACTCCAACACTACAAACACAAGGGAGAAGAAGAGGTTTCATACATACAAGAGGGAGCGAAAACTCTAAGACTACTCATAGAGAGAGAATAAACTAGAGAGAGATGGACTCAAGGGTCTACATAAGAGAATATCTACAAGAGGGAGAGAAGGCTCATGGAAGAGGCTTGGGGAGACTAGAGCTATAGTAACATGAGGCCTAATGGTGGAAGAGATTGATGAACAAGGGAGAGGAGGGCTCCTTTTATAGAGATTTTGTTACCCTCTTTCACCCATTTACAATTGCTGCCTGTAGATTCCTTTCCCCATCAATCCCATAAGCACATATGTCACCATCCATGTCCTTTTTGGCTACTCTTGCCATGTGTCCCGTCACAAGATGCTCAAGACTCTTAAAATATTGAGAAAGTCAAGAGTCTCCTCACATGGAGCCCATAGGGACCCTCTCTTTTCCACATGTCCACATCCTCCTTATTCCACATAGGAGTTCTAGAAGGATTCCTCTTGACTTCACACTCCTCCACATGCCTTCCACACTCTTAGCATGTGGCCTCTCTTATATTATTGGAACACATGGACATGAGCCCACCTCTTTATATGACTCACCCTTCGTATTTTCTAAAAACTCATAATATCCCATACACGAATAACTCTCACCCCATACCAAGGTATTTATAATTCATACCTATGGTATTTACAATGAGCCATTCCACTCATCCTCTCCATCCCATACAATATCATAGAAAATAGAAATAAGTGAGAGCCGCTAGGCTATCACTTGATACTCAAACTCTTATCAAACATAGAGAAAAACAATACCAATGCCAAATTAAAAATATCAATTTTTGGCATCACATCTTTCCCCCCCCAGCAGATCCTCTCTAGTACAGAGAGAGTCTGCTGGCTCTTAAGGTGGTCGAGCATAGAAGAATTTAAGGCGATACTCATTGGTGTGTCCGGGTGTCACCATGCCATTAACATCCTCAAGCTGATAGGTTCCATTCGTGACATTCATATACATCCTTATGGAGGCATGGCCAAAAGTAACCAATCTCTGCTTCTGTTGTGGAGTTAACCCTCGAGGAAACATGCCTTCTTCCACATATTGCTGAACATCTTGTAGTTTTGGCCATCCAGTGTCTACCCAAGAAACCACCCCCCGGTCTGGCACTACAATGGCTTTAGCTAACTCATCTGCCCTTTGATTTTCTTTTCTGTTTATATGAACAAATTTGCAAAAATCAAAGCGACTACATTGTGCCATAGCCTTTTCATTAAGCTCCTTCAAATGAGGACTTCTTGTCTTGTAATGCCCTTGCATTTGCTTTATAATAAGCTGAGAATATCCTTTTACTTCCAATTCTTTAACTTGACTTTGAAGACAACCCTCCAAACAAAGAATCAAAGCATTATACTCAGCTGCATTGTTAATTTTGATACCTGGAAGCTCTTGTTCTCTTGCCCATACTTCTTGACCTTCAGGATTCATCAAGACTATCCCCCCGGCTCCTTGTTCGCATGAAGGATTAAAAGCCCCATCAAAATACAAAACAAAAGCTGTTGGTGGTGTATCGCTTTCATCTTTAATGTTCTCCTTACATTTCTTTTCTTCTCCTAGATCCTCCCGTCCTATGAGCAAATCTGCCATAGTGGACCTAGTGGTATTTTTAGTGACAAAAGAGAAAAAGAACTCTTGAAGCTCTGACAACCATTTTGCAAATCTCCCCCCAGGATAAGGCTTGTGGAATAGATATGCTAATAAAGACTGAGAGTTAAGGAAGAAAAATGGTCGAGGTAATAAATAGGAGCGAAACTTTCTGACGGAAAACACCAAGGAGAGAGCTTGCTTCTTCATTTCTTCATACCTTATTTCCATATCTATAAGCTGTCGGCTGGCATAATAGATGGGTTGCATTTTACCTGCCTCTCCTTTTTGTAGCAATACGGCACCAACTGAATGCAAAGATACACTTGGATTTACATAAAAGTCTTGAGACCAATTAGGGGGCTTTAATATTAGGCCCTTACTCATGGCCTCCTTAAGTTGCTAGAAAGACTCTTGTTGCTCCACACCCCATTGGAAAGAAACTCCTTTTCTTGTCAACAAGTTCATGGGATGCACTATCTCTATGAAATCATGACAAAAGCGTTGATAATACTTGCTCTTTCCTAGAATTCTGCGAACACCAGTGACACTCTCAGGACTTGGCAATGCCATGATTGCTTGAACCTTGTCAAGATCCATTTGCAAGCCTTCTTCAGACACAATATGCCCCAACAAGACTACTTTTGTTTGAGCCAAATGACACTTGCTAGGATTTAGACACCCTTTTGCTTCATCAATCCTAGCTAAGGCCATCTTTAACTTCTCCATGTGATCTATGCACCGAGAATAAATGCAAAAATCATCCAAAAATACCCTTATGAACTTTCCCAAGTAAGGCTCAAGAACATGACTCATGAACCTTTGAAATGTAGCTGGTGCATTGGTCAACCCAAAAGGCATCACTCTGTAAGCAAAAACTCCCCAAGGTGTGACAAATGATGTTTTCTTTTGATCTTCCTCCCGAATACGAATTTGAAAGTACCCAGAATACCCATCACATACAGAATACATCTCATGCCCTACTACTTGGTCTAGTATTGCATCTTCGAATGGCAAAGGAAAATGATCCCTCTTAGTGCATGCATTCAAAGGACAAAAGTCCACACAAACTCGCCACTTATTTCCTTTCTTTGGTGTGACAACTACAGGAGATATCCATTCTGAATCATCAACAAGAAAGATGAATCCTGCCTCAAGTAGTTGTGTTACCTCTTTCTTTAGTGCCTCAGCTTGGATCACCCCCAATCGCCTTAAGCGTTGCACAACTGGCTTGCTTTCTGGCTTCAACTCGATCTTGTGCTCCACAAGAGAGACTGGTCGAACCTGTGAATAGCTTGTTGCAAAGAGACATGGAAAATCATCTAGCATATCCAACTACTGGAGCTTCTCACGACCTGATAGAGAATCACCAAGAAGCTCTTCATTGCATTGGCATCATTTAGTGTGCTCCACATCCTCCACATGAAGTGTCTCTACAGGATCTTCTTGCACCACCACCTTGTTCCTTCCTGACTCATCCCGATCAACACCAAGACAAAGACCAAATGCCACTCCTTCCACCTCACCCTCTGAGTTGGACTCCTTGGAGCTACACCCTGTCTCTTCTTCTTCATCAGTTAAGTCAGAGCTTGAACTCTCTGATGTTGAAGACTCCTCCTTGACAACTTCCTTTTTGCGGCTTCTGATGTTGTAGCGCACCTTCTTATCATTTCCCTGCAAAATCAATTCTCCAGTATCCCACTTTTGAACAGCCTTCACCTTGTGTAGCCAAGGCCTTTCCAAGGCTACACCAAGAACCTCTCTAATGAAGGTAACCCAAATTATGGTAGCTTGGAAGAGAAGGAGGAAAAGGACAAGATATGCCATCAAAGGAGGGTATTTCCCCCATCTTCAAATTAGGAATATTTATGTGTGTGTGGTCAATAAGGGTACTCTACCTTGGGATGTCCCCCTCAAATGATTGTTAGTCTTATGCACATTACCTTGTTGGATATAAGGGTATTCCCATGTAGGCATTGTCTATCTCCCAATTGTAAACCAACAAACCAAAGTCAAAGTGAGATCATTTTGGGGTGAGGATACCCAAATGAGTCTACTATTGATGCAACTAGAGTGAGTACCACATTGTGGATCATGTGTGTTACCACTAGAGGTGGGCAAGCCATGAAGTTTCCCATGGGCTATTGTTAGGGTTGAGGTCATCAATTTGTGGGGGGGGATGAAGGAAAAATTGATGTAATGGGATCTAGAGTTCTAAGGTCTAAGGTTGTGAGTGTGTGAACACATGGTGTGCCTAGATAGGTGTCAGTAGGTGCGATTGAGTGAATCTAGGTGTGTGGTGTGTGATTGAGAGAATCATGGAACTGATTGAGAGATTTGTGGATCTAGATGCTCTACTGAGCTCACATGTGATGTCACTACTGGATGTAATTGGAGCCTATATATTGGGTCTATCTCTCTTGAATAAACTCTCTTTTGCCTCACTTGCTGAATCCTTTTTGCAACTCCAACAGCCTAAAATGCTTCAAAACAGAAATAGGCCAAAGGGCACACCATCGAGTTTGATGCTATGTATTATTAAATGTAATGGCCTTTGGCATGCTTAATTATGAGCCATGTAGCAAGAAAGTACATGGATAAATAAACAATTCAAAATTATAAATACTCTTGGATTTATTAAAATATCTTCACATGCAAAAATTACACTTTTCTAACTTATTCCATTTTAGGGTGAAACTAGATACCAATACCAACAACTATCAATGTTGTTGTACATGTCATCATGGTCCCGCCATCAATTTGTAATTCCACCCATAAAATCCCAGCACAATGCAAATAGTTTTGTGATTGGTTACACTTGATCATGCTATCCCTATTTACATATGGGTGTTACATTTCTTCCCCTCTATAAAGCTTAAATTTAACAAATTTGTGGATTTAAATAACAATGAAAAAGCCCCCTTTTGTCAGTATATGTTTTTATGAATTTATTAGGAAAAAAATCCAATATGTTAAACCCCACACACTAAATATATATGGGTGTATCCCTTGTGCAATATTACTATATATAGCATATTCCATCTATAATTGACGTAGAGGCTCATAGCAAGAGTGACAAAAGAGATACAATGAGAAGTTAGAGTTACACTTAAATGATAATCCAGTTCATTTCACCATTTCTTGGTCTTCCTCTTTTGGAAAGGGGTATGACTTTTTATTCTCATTTAAAGGGTTTCCTTGTAATACATCCTCCCATATGAATTCATGTAGCAATATGCTTTTGTATATTGTATGATAAAGTGGTAGAATGCCTTATTGGTAATTTTCCATGTGATTACTTTCAATAACTTATGTACTCACAACAAAGGACTTACAATGTGATTACTTCCAATGTGCTTAGTTTCAAAAACTTATGTATTGATAACAAAAGGACTTACAAAATCCTCAATGGGATCTTTGTAATATAAGAGTTATAGTGTTTTCTAATAGCACCTTTAATGCACAAGAAAGAGATATTTCGAAGTGCTCTAAATTGTGATTGAAAAAAAAGCGTAGAAGATACTTTGTATTCATCCAACTATTAAGCTTTGACTTTTAAACAGTAAGGCACTTATGCATGTAAAGAAACAATTGTATAATGTACTATACGAGTTACATCTTGTAGAAAAAAATTCCATAAATACTGAAATTTATATCACAACAATGGGGCATTGTGCTAAGTGAACGTTTCATATAGATGCCCTTCATGATGATAAAATGAAAGAACTATTTCTAGAGCACTTGCATATCCTAATGGGATGGCAATCTCGTGTCTTCCTCCCTTGCTTTTCTAAAGCTAGGCATTTTGTAAACAGCGAGCGTGCACTTTATCAACTCTTACTCATGACAAGAACGACTTATATTTTGGCACATGGAGTAGGCTTCAACGACATGGAGCTGGCTTTAAGGTCATAGCCAACCAAGAAGTTCTATTGCATAATGTTGCCCAGAATGGAGATACCCTGGGAGCTCCCCATTGCAAGACAGAGAAGCCCGTCAAATACTGCGAAGTAGTTCTCAGGGGGCAGAGTGAGATCAGCATCCTTGAAATGTAATGTAAGTCCGGGGAGGGTGTAATTATCTTTTAGCAATGCATAGCACATATCAAACCCTTCGTTGCTAGTGATTGCATTCATTTGGATCTGATCCTTGAAGCCTTTGAGAATGAGCTGATAGCCAGTGTCCTCCAAAAAAGTGATGGTTGTTCCTGAATCGATGACCACTCCACTAGTGCCATCTAATTGGATATCAAAAGTGCCTTTTGGGATCTTGAGGAGCTTTCCTCCGATGCTAGCATCCTCAAGAGATATATAATAGAAAGTATCATATATAGTGGAGTAGTTATTATGGAGTATTTTTGTAGATACAGTTTCGTTGATTGAAACCGTGGTTGCATCTCCCATGACTAGGGAGCCAAGTATGGAGGGAGGATCATCCTATGATACCAAACAATAGGCAAACTTGTAATCAATGATGCTACCGAGCTGACTGTCAATTGAAACAAGCCCTTGGCCGAGACTCATAATCTCACTCGAATTAGCAAGACTAGTGTCATTTGGCCCTTGGTCTACTCCATAGCCAAACACAATGTTCGACAAAGCCATAGCATTTCTTGTGGTGTCTATGAACATCAAAGTCTCAATGGCGAGGATACCAGTTGTGTATGAGCCACCATCGTAGTTGTATTGATGCGTGTATTTGGAGTCATTGGTGCAAGAGGAGCCCGCGCCGCTAGTGTTGAGAAAGTTACAGTATTTGTTATGCTTGCAGGGAAGCTCTTTGAAGGTGGAGGACTTCTTGGAGTTGTAGATGTGTTGAGGCTACTTGATGCAGGTTTGACAAGGCTGGCACTGTGTCCAAACGAGCTTACTCCCAATATCCATGATCATAGTGATCTCTTGCGGGGGGGTTCAAAGTGGTGTCAAACTCAAAGTCCATGGCACTTACAGAAGTGTTGAGGGAAGCGGAAGTGTTAGTAGCGACGGTGGCAGTTGGATGGGAGGAATCAAAAAGTCGGGGAAGGGCAACAAGACGATGTTGGCTATGAGCAAGAGCTCCACGAAGGAAGCCAGTAGGGGAAGGGGCGAGGGCAAGGGCGGGGCAACAGAGGGAGGTGCGGAATCTAGAGAAGGAGTAGAAAGTGGGGGGATGGGCGATGGAGTGGCCAAAGGAGGAGGAGAAGGGATGGTGGTGGGAGGTGATGGTGTGGTGGGAAGGGGAGGGGTGGGAGGAAGAGGGGAGAGGGAGGGAGGATGTAACGGGTGGCCCGTTGACAAGGGACTGAAGGTCTCAGTCCACCCCTCCTCATTCACCATCCTTGGCATCGACTAAGGGATAAAGCTCTTAGACCTCTAGGGGAGCAGCTCTATGAGGACTGGCTTCGACATCGACCGCAAGGAGAAATCCTTGTGCTCCATTTGGGTCAAGGGGGAGTAGCCCTTTGACATGACCATGTGATCCATCCAAGGGGAGCAGCCCATGGTATGTATGCATCCCCACCATGGCTTTTGAGGGGGCTCAAGTCAAACGGGCAAGTTTGAGTCTATTGGCCCTCACAAGTGGCTATTGGGGAAAAGGACCAAAGGAGGAAAGGCTGCTTTGATGAAGGCGGCTGATCGTTTGAAGTCTAGAGGGCTAGTTCCCTCCATTTTCTCACTCAATCAAAAAGGGAATCGACTCCACTCAGACCTGACAAGGAAGAGCAGCTGGAGAAGAGAGACTGAGAGCTGAGAGCTCCAGGAAAAAGAGACCCTAAGAGAGTGTGAGAGTTTTCATTGCATCTGAGCAATGCTTCTCTTGTAATATTCACCCTGTGGCATTTTGCCCATAGGGCCTCTTTCTTGTGGATTAATATACAAGCCTCATGCTGTCTCTCTCAATGGCTTGTGGACTTTCTGAGTGTTAACATAGAGAGGATTTAGATCAGCGCTCCACTTTCCTTCGTCATGTTCTAGCTGTGTAGGGACTTCTGGAAGTTCTCCTTGGAGCCAGGGCTTCCTCTAGGATTGAAGAAGGAGCCTCTCAGTTGGCAGCACGACCGGAGACTTGTGGGAGGCACAATGATCATACAGGTGAGGGCTCAAGAGGTCTTCTCATCGATGTAGAGAGTTGTGTGCACTAAACTTGAAACCGTTCGGTCCCAGGACTTGGTGGAGGTCTAAAGGCCCCTCTACAAAGGCACAGAGCCCACTTCAATTGGATGGAGGAGAACGATCCGTATGCTTCAAGCCCTAAATAGAAATGCATCTGTCATTTCAAACTCTCTTCCTAGCAAATGCTAGGAAGAGAGAATCGGCTTATTTAGTGATCTGTACTCTGAATGAAACTGTGATGTTATAATTTAGATATAGGAATGACATCAGTCCCTTTTATATTTGGATAGTCATGATTATATATGTTTGAGAGATGTTATTGAGCTAAATACATGATATTGCATACACAATACTAAGAAAAATAACAAATGAGAAATGCTAAGGAACATACCTTGACCAGTTTTCATTACCATTCATTGATTATTTTTAGAGTACCATGTGCCATTATATGGATTATTGCTAACCATGTTATGTGACATGGATGACAATTGTGTGCCAGCATGGAGGCATGTAGTCCCACATTGAAATGTCCTTGTTCTAACTTGTCCTTTATGTGGATGGGTAGGAGCACACATGCATCACTATGGAACAGCGAGCACACATGCATCAGCTGTGCGACAAAAATGATGGATCTCACTAAACTAAATACTAAAGGATTAAATTAATGGGATAATTCCAATTCTCGTAACACATGGAATCCAAGAGGAAGAGTTATCGATGATAGATGTGGCTATAGAATGATGCATCAAAAAGAACAATTGACACATGCAATTATTGTGGTACACAAGGTTATTATGAGCCTAAATAGAGGAAGAAACAAAGAGATATTTCTTATTGTCTACCTTATAATTGGCAATCATAATGAACAACTAGCATATTATGTGCAAGATTTGCATCCATCTCGAAATATCACATTCAACATCAAATCCTTCTTGCTTAGCATAAACCATCCAAAATCCTAATCCATCCAATCATTGATGGTTTGATTCTGGTTCCAACAATTGTATCATGAAAGATATACTAGCTCTCAAAAGTGCATCCACTTAGAAATGCCAAAGATATCTTTTTGTTGGTGAGGTATGCCTCATAGAATTGAACTAATTAGGACTATCCCACTCCAAAGCATCAATCATTCTATAGGAGTATTGATGATGCATTGTCATGCCTACAATGGCTCTTATTAGTTGGTATGGAATAAGACATTTGGACAAAATCTTGGTTTCTCTCAAGAAGTCAAACGTGGTACAAGACCTTCTATAGGTTTATTTTTGAAAACATATGTATGAATCATGCATGCTACATGGGTAGACAACATTGACAATCATTTCTTACATAGTGGTCTAAGAGTCCCAAAATTCTCCAAATCATCCATTAATATATTTGGGGATATGCCTCAAAAATTCCCTCAACAATGATTCATATTCCACTTCATTCATTAATGATTATTCCATAAAGACGGATCTAGTTTAAAAAAATATATAGATGCATTTAATAGATCAAAGCTCTTGTGGAAAGTAACTTGGAAAACACAACAAGATCCTCCAATCTAAAAATGGATGAGAATCTGAATCTAGGGCCATAGCATCAAATGGTAATTCAATGGTAGGTATAGACACCATAGCATCAAATGGTAACTGAATTGGTAACTGAATTGTAGGTATACTCCCCAACAAAATGGAATTATAGAAATAAAGACGGGAGTTATTGGAAAGTCATACAAATGCATGCTCAATGAGAAGAAAATACCTTGTCCTTGATGGGGGCAAAAGCATGTGCAACATCGATGTACTTGATGAACCATCAATGAAACTGGACGAAAATATGCAGTAGAGCTTTCATTGATCCCTTCGATCATTTGAGTGGTTCATTGTTAGCACCCAATCGTCTACGAGTTCCCTTCCACACATAGAAGCGTTGCAACAAGCCGGATCCCATCTTGGATGTGTGGATGGAGGGCAGAAGGCCGTCGTAGCCTTGAGACCCATAGTATAGGTTAAAAGCATATGGAGCAAAAAGCGTATCAAGCAAGGCTACAGCCTCGGTGGTTAGTTGGGTCGTGAGGTATCGCGGGTCATTGTACAGAGGTCAGGGGTTCGATTCTCAGGAGTGGAGACAGGGCACGAGACGACGAGGGGGCAGACCCCCCTTTTGTTTCCCCAACTAGTACACGTTATATCCTAGTGGTACCTCATGGTTACATCAACCAAGGATTAGAATGGCGGTTGGTGTTTCGCATTCGAAGGAAGAGGTCCTGAGTTCGATCCGTTGCGACGGTACGTAGAGTTTCTTTTAAGGACACCCGCGTTCAAGTGGGGACATAATATAACAAAGCGGCTCATCTGGGTTACATTAACCAAGACTAGAGCCCTTTGGCTAGCCCAGTGTTTGGTCATTTGTGGGTGAACCAGTAGAGAGGAGGTTTTGAGTTCAATACTCGTCGTAGTTGGTGCACCATTTTGGCATAGACCGCTATCTCCTTTTGGTCGTTCTACCACTTTAGCTAGCCAGTTCTAGTCATAACAAGCTGGGGTTGGGGGTTTTGAAATCTGACTTCATGGGCGTGTTTCCCTGCATGTCTTGAGTCACTTGAGAAGGAAGGGAGGCATTCCTTTAGCTACACAGTGCTCCGGCAAGCTTTAGAGGATGGAGAGCTTCTTCATAGCCCGTAGCTCATGGAAGGAGTTCCAGTCCATTCTTCTCAGCGTTTGTTGGTCAGTTAACCTTTGTGAAGATGAAGGACATTCAGTGAGGTGGAGTTCCACTCAACAGCTCATCCCAAAACTCAGTCAAGCCGATCTTTGGATCTTGGTATGGGACCAACTCAGGGAGCAAAGGAAAAGTGAAACATTTTTAGGTGTAATTTTTACCCTCGTGACAGTGATATTAGAGTTGAAAGAATTGAGCAGAGTCTATTCACCCAAGGTTTTAGCTTGATCAGTTTTTTTGGGGAGACAAGTGAGTTGACAGTTTTTTCCTATAGTCTGTGTTTTCTCAAACAGATAGTCTAGCTAATTGGAGATCATCTTCTCTATGATGGGTGACTCAAATGAGGTCAATGGTGCTGAACCAAGCAATACTAGGAGTCAGACCAAAATCAAGTTCCGGGAACATGATGCAAGGCTTGAGGCCATAGAGCTTGCTCTTAGTGAGTTGCAGACCAGCTAGCGGCTATTACAAGAGCAACTTTTAGAAGCAAAGATCGAGCTCGCTCATGTGATGAGCAAGCTAATCAAAGATGATGGGATCGGACCATCTGGAAGGCATCGGGTCAAGCTCAAGGAGCCCGAACCCTACAAGGGCGCATGAGAGGTAAAGGTATTGGAGAACTTCATCTACAACATGCAACAATACCTTGCCCTTGCCAAGATAGTCGAGGCCCAAGAGCAAGTACTTCATGCCTCAACCTACTTGACGGATGATGCAAAGCTATGGTGGGAGAATTACAAGGAGGATGAGAGGACCAACCGCAACACCTACACCATTTCGACATGGGAGGAGGTCTCACAAAGGCTGAGGGTGTAGTTTCTGCCCTCTGACATTGAATGGAAGGCTTGGGATGCCTTGAATAGTCTCAAATAGATCGGAACCCTGAGGGATTTCATCAAGGCTCACTCCTCCCTTATGCTACAGATCAAGGAGATGAGTGAGGCTGACAGGTTGTACTACTTCATCAAAAGGCTGAGGCCTTGGGCACATGACAAGCTCATGAGGGAGCATGTCAAGATGGTGGCTGAAGCTTATGAGGTGGATGACCGCCTTACCGATTGGCAAGAGAAGAACCATGGTGGTGAGAGACAAGCTTAAGCCACCAAGCCAAGTGGACAAGGGATTCCCCCATTCAAGAAGAAGAAATTCAAGTGCGTTGGCTCCAAGAATAAGAAAAAGTACCACCCAATGGCAGAGGTTTTAGTTGAGCAAGCCAAACCTAAGTTTACTACAGCTCAAAAAGGCAAAGGCAAAGTGAACACTACTCAGCCCAAGAGCAGTGTGGGATCGGTGAAGTCATCATCGAGCCATTTAGCCCCAAAGGGAAGCGGATGCTACATTTGCACAGGAGCACACTTTGCTGGGAATTGCCCTATGAGAAAATCACTGCATACCATCCAAGAAATAGAGAATGAGAGCCCACTCAAACCATGACACCCCTTCAACTTCTAGTAGCAATGAGTGAGGACAAGGTAGCCTTTGATTTACTGTTTATTATTGCAACAGTAAATGGACACCTAGTACGGGCTATGGTGGATAGTGGGGCCAACCACAACTTCATCACTCCCATGAAGGCAAAGGAGATTGGGCTGAAGGCAGAAATCAGCAAGGGAAAAGTCATGAAGATAGTGAACACCCCAAGCCAAGTAGTGGCAAAGGTGGCAAAGGGGTTAAGTGTGCAAGTAGGAGGGTGTTCCAATAGATCTAAGTTTTCAATAGTCCAAATGGAAAACTTTGAGATCGTGTTTGGGCAAATGTGGCTGAGAGCAAACAAAGTACTCATCAATAGCCATGGTGACCAGTTAGTTTTCTGCAAAGAAGGAGGTTGGGAGATGGTGAAAGCTTCCAAGCAAAAGGGATGCCCTTTACCCCAACTCCTCTCAGCCATGCAGTTAAAGAAAGCAGTAAGGAAGGGGAATCAAGTCTACCTAGTGGTCATCAAGGAGGATGAGGAGGACTCCGTTTCAGCCAAAAGACATGTACCACATGAGGTTCAGGCCTTGCTGATAGAATATGCAGATATCCTACCCGAGAAGCTTCCAAGGGAGCTTCCTCCAAAGTGGGAGATTGATCATAGGATAGAAGTGTATCCTGGTTTAGATCCTCCAACCAAAGCACCCTACTGTTTGTCTCAAGATGAGAACAAGGAGCTAAAAGCTCAGTTGCAAGAGTTGCTCGGTAGGATTTATCCAGCCCTCAAAGTCTCCATACGGAGCCCCCGTTCTCTTTGTCAAAAAGAAGGGAGGGGCTCTCAACAAGATTATTGTTAAGAATCAATACCCCCTTCCCAACATGAGAGAGTTATTTGATTCTCTACTGCATGCTCGATACTTCACGAAGATAGACCTAAGGTCCAGGTATCATCAAATTAGAATTTCTGAGGCTGATGTGGAAATGACAACTATGAGGACCAAGTATGGCTCATATGATTGGAAGGTGTTGACTTTTGGGTTAACCAATGCCCCGGCAACCTTTTCAACACTCATGAATGGTATTTTTTGTGACCTACTAGATGAGTATGTAGTCGTTTATTTAGATGATATCCTCATCTATTCCAAGACTTTAAAGGAGTACATCAAGCACTTGAGGGAGGTGTTTGACAGGGTGAGAACAAATCGATTGTTCTTGAAGGAAAGCAAGTGTGATTTTGCAAGGGAAACAGTCCATTTTCTAGGTTTCGAGGTGAGCCAAGGGAAGCTCATGATGGACGAGAGTACAGTGAAAGCCATAGTGGAGTGGCCTACCCCAAGGAGTGTTCATGATGTATGGGCATTCAATGGGCTGGTCTCTTTCTATAGGACATTCATTGACATGTACAGTGAAATCACAGCCCCTCTCACCAATCTTACACGAAAAGATACACCATGGAAGTGGGGCCCTAAGCATGAGAGTGCTTTTTAGAAGTTAAAGGAGGCTGTGAGCAGTCAACCAGTCCTAGCCTAAATTTGAGAAGCCCTTTGAAGTGCAGACAGATGCCTCAGATTTTGCCATAGGAGGTGTCCTCTTACAAGACGGGCATCCTATAGCCTTCGAGAGTTGGAAGCTGATTGATAGGGAGACCCGTTAATGACAAGGAGATGACCGTGGTGGTGCATTGCTTAAGGACTTGGAAGCATTATCTCTTGGGCAACCACTTCTCTGTTTTTACAGATAATGTTACTACATCCCTCCTACATCATCCCTCCTACATCCTATTTTGTGACACAACCCAAGTTGTCTCCCAAGCAAGCAAGGTGGAAGGATTTTCTAGACAATTTCGACTTCGAGATCAAGTACAAGCCCAGCAAAGAGAATGTAGTGGCAGATGCCCTCTCTCGAATCCCCTACTTGGCTGCAGTCCAAATTCTGCATGGGTCAATAGTTTTGGAAGAGATCAAAACAAGGTATGGGGAGGATGAATTTGCCAAGAAGATACTTGGGACTGAAGCAAAGCAGGCACACATCGAGGTACGTGATGGGGTCATCTATTTCAAGCAAGTTAGAGTATATGTTCCATGTGTGGGAGGCTTGAGAAAGAGATTGATCAAGGAACACCATGATCCACAGTGGGCAGGCCATCTAGGACAGGAAAAGACTCTTGAGCTCCTCTCAAGAAACTTTTGGTAGCCACTAATGGAGAGGGATGCAGATGCCTATGTGAGGACTTGTAACATTTGTGGGCAAGACAAGGTGGAAAGGATGAAACCAGCAGGGCTGCTTCAACCCTTAGACATCCCATCCAAACCATGGGAGAGTGTCTCCATGGACTTCATAACCTGTCTACCGAACAGTGAAGGATATATGGGCATCTTTGTGGTGGTTTGTAGACTCACAAAGTATGCACACTTCATTCCATATAAGGGTACTTTGGATGCCCAAGCAATAGCAAGGCTCTTCTTTAAGTTTGTAGTCAAACACCATGGGCTACCGAAGGAGATTGTGTCTGACAAAGATGGGAGATTCACTGGCACTTTCAAGAGCACTTTGTTTGCAATGTGTGGGACAAAGCTCACGTTTAGTAGCTCATATCACCCTCAGTCTGATGGCAAAACTGAGAAGACAAATCAGTTCATGGAGGATTTTCTCAAGCACTATGTCCAGGGAGATAAAACTGGCTGGTATGTTCATCTAGCTGCAACAGAATTCTGCTACAACAGTTGGCAGCATTCTTCCACTAGGTTTTCCCCCTTCGAGTTGGCCTATGGATACAAACCTTTGGCTCTAGGGGAAGCATCAATGTTACCTATTGCAGGGTGAGTAGTGAGAGTAAGAGGGCTTCTTGCCACTCCATGCCTCTTTAGGAATACCACCATCCAAACTTTTACTAGGTGATCTATTGATCACATGCATTGCAGTCTTCATTGCCTCAGCCCAAAAACCACCAGAAAGACTTGCATTGGAAAGCATGCATTGCAACCTTTCTTGAATGGTACGGTTCATCTTTTCTGTAACTGGATTTTGCTCTGGAGTACGAGGGGATGTGAGCTCCCTCTTAATCCCACGTGTATCATAGAAATGCTGAAAGTCATGAGAGAGATACTCTCCACCATTGTCAGTCCGTAGGCATTTAAGCGTTTTACTTGACTGATTCTCAACCAAGGCCAGCCATTTTTGAAATACTTGGAACACATCACTCTTCCGAGCTATAGCATAAGCCCACACTTTCCTAGTTGCATCATCAATGAATGTCACATAGTATTCAGCCCTGCCTAATGACCGTGTAGGCATGGGACCACATATGTCTAAATGCACCAAATCAAGATTTTCAAACCCTTTCTTTCCCCTTCTTTTATGGGCTGATTTAGTTTGCTTCCCATAGAGACAGTGCTCACAAAATTCAAAATCAGAGAAACTCCAATGCGGTACATAACCCAAACGGCATAAGAGTTTCATCCCATTTTAGCTCATATGGCCCAACCGGCAATGCCATAAAGACGTGCTTGGCTGCTCGGTTATTGCAACAACATGATCAAACACCCCTGATACATGTAAGGGATACAAAGTCCCACACTTGGCACCCCTAGTCAAAAGCATAGAGCCCTTTTGAATTTTCCAAGTCTGAAAGCCAAAAGTGGTGTGAAAACCAGATCCATCTAGCTGACCCACTGAAATAAGACTCTTGGTCAACTTAGGCACATGTCTCACATGTTTCAAAATAAATGCAGACCCATTTGCAAAAGAAAATTTTATGTCACCTACTCCCACTATGTCACATGCATACTCATTTCCAAGATGCACACAACCTATCTTTCCACTGTCATAAGTGGAGAACCATTCCCTATGGGGAGTAACATGGAATGAAGCACCAGAATCCAAAATCCAATCTTGGGAATATGCATCATCTAAAGTGGTAAGCAACTTTGCAGATAAACTATGCATGAAGAGAACGTCATTGTCACTATCATGTGTGACTGCATTGATCTCCTCGATCTTCACTTTTCCTTTATTCTCCCTTGGACTCTCTTCCTTTTAATTTGCACCCCAATTCGCATTCATTTTCTTATCCTTTTGCTCTCTTTTCAGCTTGTAGCAATCCTTTTTCATATGGCCCTTCTTGCCATAGTGGTAACACTCAATGTTTTGTGCCCTGGATTTGCTACGAGACTTCCCTCTTTCTTGGAACTTCCCCCTGAACTGTGATTTGCTCCTTTGCACATTTAAGGTTGCATCCTACTTGTTGCCATCCATAGACTTCCATCTAATCTCCTCAGCCAACAAGCTACCCACAACATCATCAAATTTCAGTACTCCACTAGGTGCAGAGTTACTGACAGCTTTCAAAAGGTATCCCATGAGGATGACAATGAACATAAGAGAAATATTGCCCTAGTCTCTGCATCAAAATTCATCTTCTGAGCCTGAAGTTGGCTGAAAATAATATTGAATTCATTCAAGTGAGAAGCAATGGAGACCCCTTCCTTCATTTGTAGCTCAAACAACCTCTTCATGAGGTAAACTTTATTAAAGGCAGTTTCCTTCTCATAAGTGGCACACAGTTTCTTCCACAAATCTTCCGTAGTCTGCTCATTTACTACTGTGAAATAAACTGACTCTGCAAGATGAAGTCTAATAGTAGATTTTGCTAATGCATCCAACTCATTCCAATCATCCTTAGACATATTTCTAGGCTTAGCTTCACAATCCCTACCAAGGGTTTAATCTGCTTCTTTTGAATAAGCACATCCCTTATCTATTCTTTCCACAAAGAAAAGTTTGTCCCATCAAACTTTTTAATGTTGAAAAACTTCTTTTCAGACATGGAAGAGGATGCCATGATGCGGGCTTCCTTTGGGACTGAAGAAGGAGCTCTCAGTTGGCAACACGACCGAAAACTTATGGGAGGCACGGTGATCGTAAAGGTGAGGGCTCAGGAGGTCTTCTCGTCGATGCAGAGAGCTGTGTGTGCTAAACTCGAAAGAATTCGTCCTAGCACTTGGTGGAGGTCTAAAGGCCCCTTTGAGAAGCCCCTCTACAAAGGCACAGAGCCCACTTCAACCGGACGGAGGAGAACGATCCGTCGGAGACCGCGTGTCGACATAAGTTTGCCCAACGGAACCTGCAGTCCATCCAACCTAAGCTAGCAAAGATTTGTGGTGGAGCTTTAAAGCTCTACGCCTCAAGCACCCAACCCTCATGATCACAGGGCCGAGCCCGTGATATCAGCATTGCCCCAGATTAAGAGAACGGCATCGATGTAGAGTTCAACGACCGACGAAAATCCACCAATGGAATCAGACGAAGATATGCAATAGAGCTTTCGTTGATCCCTTCGATCATTTGAGTGGTTCATTGTTAGCACCCGATCGTCTACGAGTTCCCTTCCACGCACAGAAGCATTGTGACAAGCAGGATCCCGTCTTAGACGTGTGCATGGAGGGCGGAAGGCTGTCGTAGCCTTGAGACCCATACTATAGGTTAAATACATATGGAGCAAAAAGGGTATCAAGCAAGGCCATGGCCCTGGTGGTTAGCCGGGCCATGAGGTATCGTGGGTCATTGTACAGAGGTCACGGGTTCGATTCTCAGAAGCAGAGATAGGGCATGAGACGAGGGGGCAGACCCCCCTTTTGTTTCCCCAACTAGTACATGTTATATCCTAGTGGTACCTCTTGGTTAAATCAACCAAGGATTAGCCTGGCAGTTGGCGCTTCACGTTCGAAGGAAGAGGTCCTGAGTTCGATCCAGCGCGGCGGTGTGCAGAGTTTCTTTTAAGGACGCCCACGTTCGGGTGGGGACAACAAAGTGGCTCGTCTTGGTTGCATTAACCAAGACTTGAGCCCTTTGGCTAGCCCAGTGGTTGTTCGTTTTTGAACCAGGAGGTTCTGAGTTCTCAATCCTCGTCGTGGTTGGTGCACTATTTTGGCACAGACCGCTATCTCCTTTTGGCCATTCTGCCAGTTTAGTCCCAGCTAGCTAGTTCTAGTCATAACTAGCTGGAGTTGGGGCCTTTGAAATTTGACTTCATGGGCATGTTTCATCGTGTGTCTTGAGTCACTTGAGAAGGAAGGCAAGCATTCCTTTTGCTACATGGCACTTCGGCAAGCTGGGACGAAGAGCTTCTTCATAGCCCGCAGCTCACGAAAGGAGTTCCAGTCCATTATTCTGAGCATCTGTTGGTTAGTTAACCTTTGTGAGGGTGAAGGACATTCAGTGAGGTGGAGTTCCACTTAGCAGCTCATCCCAAAACTTAGTCACATTGCAAGATGCAAATGTGAAGGTGCATACATGGTAGGGCGATCGGGACAAGTTGGTGCCTCTGCGGATATAGTAGTGGGTGAAGCAGCAACTACCTGCCATTGTACACCTCCACGAGTTCCTCGGGGACTCTTCTCATCTCCACCCTCTTCCCCACGGACAGGAAGAACAATAGTGGAGCAGAGGCACATCATGGGATTTGGGTGCTCGCCTATCTATTGTTGGAAGAAAACTGGCCGAGTAGAGGCACCTCATACTATTTGGGTGCTCGCCCACTCGAGCTGCTTCCAAGTGGTCTGGATGCTTGCCCACCGGAATCGTTCCCACCTGGGGGGATGCTTACCAAGACCAAACTAACATTTGCCTAGCCTCTAGGCCTCTCCCCTAGGACCCCTTTCTAAGAATTGCCTAGAATGATGGAGCGATTCCTAGATTTGTTACTTGGCCTCTCCCCTAGGACCCCTTTCCAAGAATTGCCCAGAATGATGGAGCGATTCCTAGATCTGTTACTTTCACTTATAGCTCCATAGCCACCACTATCGAGTATCTGAGCACCTTGCTCCATAGCTTCCAACTCAACACTGTGAACACTGTGATGCCAAAAATTGATATTTTTAATTTGGCATTGGTATTGTTTTTCTCTATGTTTGATAAGAGTTTGAGTATCAAGTGATAGCCTAGTGGCTCTCAGTTATTTCTATTTTTCTATGATATTGTATGGGATTGAGAGGATGAGTGGAATGGCTCATTGTAAATACCATAGGTATGAATTATAAATACCTTGGTATGGGGTGAGAGTTATTTGTGTATTGGATATTATGGAGTTTTTAGAAAATAGGAAGAGTGAGTCATATAAAGAGGTGGGCTCATGTCCATGTATTCCAATAATATAAGAGAGGCCACATGCCAAGCGTGTGGAAGGCATGTGGAGGAGTGTGAAGTCAAGAGGAATCCTTCTAGAACTCCTATGTGGAATAAGGAGGTTGTGGACATGTGAAAAAGAGAGGGTCCCTATGGGCTCCATGTGAGGAGACTCTTGACTTTCTCAATATTTTAAGAGTCTTAAGCATCTTGTGATGGGACACATGGTAAGAGTAGCCAAAAAGAACATGGATGGTGACATACCTGCTTATGTGATTGATGGGGAAAAGAATCTACAGGCAGTAATTGTAAATGGATGAAGGAGGGTGACAAAATCTCTATAAAAGGAGCCCTCCTCTCCCTTGTTCATCAATCTCTTCCACCATTAGGCCTCATGTTGTTGTAGCTCTAGTCTCCCCAAGCCTCTTCCATGAGCCTTCTCTCCCTCTTGTAGATATGCTCTTATGTAGATTCTTGAGTCCATCTCTCTCTATTCTCTCTCTCTATGAGTAGTCTTGGAGCTTCCGCTCCCTCTTGTATGTATGAAACCTCTTCTTCTCCCTTGTGTTTGTAGTGTTGGAGTGGATTATCACTCTATTGGTAATGAAGGTCACTTTAGGTTCTCTATCTCTTGAGTGTCTCTACCCTTTTCTTTCTTTCAAAGCCTTAAAAGTTCTTTCTATTTGGCTGCTCACTGTGCACACATGGTCCATCTATTTCTCGAGCCACCAAGCAAACTTCTTCCCCTCTTCTAGGCAAAATCTATGAGGGGTGGATCATTGATGAAGGTGGAGTCTTGAGGGAGCATCCTGCTTCGGCGAAATTAGCATAGGTGGAGGATAGTTTTCATGACAGTTTGACCCCCTATTAGTATTTTGCTCATAACTTTCTGTTCGATAGTCCGATTTTAATGAAATTTATATCACGTGAAGCTCTCTTCAAGGGCATGTCTCTAGGTACTTAGATCTTGAATGAGATGCTGCTACAAAATGTTATGAGTCTCTGTGTCTGACAGTCTGTTTTCATGATAGTTTTTACCCCCTTCCAATAAACTGTCCATATCTCTTCAATCGTCTGTCTGTTTTCAATGAAACTTATATTAGCGCGAAGCCATATTAAACATCTCTTTGTGTGCTTTAATATTTGATATCATGTCTCTACTGAAAGTTATATGCCTCTGTGTCTAATGACAGTTTGTAGAGTGTTTTGAGCTGTGTAAAGGTGTCTATGAAGGAGGTGCAATGTTTCCTCGGAATCTACCCATCTAACCTAATCAGCCCCTTCAAACTCCTCGATATATATCAGTTCATGTCATGTTGAGCCGCAAGATCTTCTTTTAACAATGTATCACTCTTCTCTTTGGCACAGACCGGCTCGCTGGGATTATGGCCTCTGCTGATCCTTTCCTTCTCTCTATGCTTGATTACAACATCACTTGGGATGTTACCATCTTCATTCTCATCTGAGGGAGGAAAGTATGGTGTGGTATCTTGATGTAAAAGCTTCTTTCTAATGTCCCATCCTCAATGATAAATATCTTTGTCAGTCAGTTCAAAAGCAGCAGGAAGTAAAGAGGTGCGTGAAGTTTATTACCCCCAACTTCATGTCACATCTTTTGGTGGAGACTCTGGGTATGTTTGGTATTGTATTCATCTCACCTTACTAAATGGTTTGGGGTGTACTTGATTGCATGTTATGCCTAGAAGAGGCATGTGTTTTGATGAGATAAAGAAGATGCCTAGAAGAACTCCGTTAGAAGAGATTGCAATTCGTTTAAGAGAACTTGAAGATTGTGAAGGTGATGCTCAAGCTATTCGCACAGTCACCATGATCATATCCTTTATGTTTGCCCTGTTGAATATGTTGGTGAATCGACAACACCGGTAGCAGGCACAATGATAGATTGGGGATTGTTCCATGCACTGGCAGCTTGGTGTGAAGAAGAGTTGAGTCTTTGGGTAGTTTTCAACTATAACAGTGGAGTGGTGATTCTTAGTGCTTTCAACTTCTTTTGCTATGCAAATGATGAAGAGTACAATATCTTAAAGCTTTTATGTGCACTTCCTATTGTGAGAAGGGTGATTCTAGAATGCATGTATACATAATCTTTTCATGGTGCTGGTTGGTCACTTATTTTTGAAGATTTTGTTGAGGATCACATTGTGGAGGGTTTTCAACAAGTGGTTATGCATAATAAGTTGGTCTTGGTATACTAAGGCTCTGTGGGACCTTGTTTGGATCTTGTTTGGGATATTATTTGGATCTTGGTGTTTCCTTTTTGTGTTTCATCATGGTGAAGATTCCAGTGTTTCGAGGGACCCAAGGGGAAGACCCGGAGTCTTATCTTCGAGATTTTTTTCGAAAATGCCAACTTTTTGGATGGTCCATGAAGGATCGGGCGGAGATTTTGCCTGATTTTCTTGAAGGTGTAGCCTTGAGTGGGCATGAGACCTTGTCAGACTCTACCAAGGAGGATTGGGACCAAGTGGTGGTAGCAATGAAGCAGAGATTTGGGGCAGTGGAGTCGCCAAATGCTTTGATGTTGCAGTTGGATTGGTTCTATCAAGGAGAAGGTGAGTTGGTCTCTGCGTTGGCAATCCAATATGAAACTTTATGGACAAAGTATGAAAGGGCAGCTTTGCGAGCTGTGGCATCTACATCATCGGCCCCTCAAAGTCTCTCAGGGATGGAGCACTTAAAGATGAGCAAATTTGTTATGGCTTTGGAGCCTCGTCTTCATTCAAAAGTAATGAGTAAAGATCCAACAACATACGTGGAGGAACTTTGCATTGCGACCAAGAAAGAAGCTTCTCTAAAGATCGAATCCTCTTTTGTGTCTTCAACAACTTCAACTTCTAAGGTGGAGGTAATGGGCACTCCTTAGGTACCAAAGTCCTCTGAGTTAGATCATAATATCTCCCAATTGATGGCAGAGTTTGCTGATTTGAAATTGCATTTGGTTAATGCACGACAACCTAGAGCACCAAAGAGTGAAGATAGGCCTCGATATAAGAGTGGGGTCACTTGCTATGAATGTAATGAAAAAGGTCACTATCGCCCCGAGTGTCCTAGATTGAGAAAGAAAGAAGAAAAACAAGTATCCTTGTTAGAAGCTTATTCAGGGGATGAGGAAAGAGAGGTAATGATGGCTAAACAGGGGCGTGGTAGAGCAAAAGAAGAAGAAGAGAGTAAGGAAGAAGTAGATGAGGAAGATCAGGGAGAGGAACACCGTAGTAAGAAAAAGAAGGCATCTAGAAGGAGAATTAGCCAGTCAGACTTTCCTTTAGGACAAGGAATTGGAAGCTATGACTTGTTGTCCGACCTTAAAGAAAAGGAAGCTCATATCACCTTTGGTCAATTACTTGCTTTGTGTCCAAAACTACAGAAGGAATGGGGAAAACTAGCAAGCACAAGAGTGTCAAAGAAGAAAAAGAATAAAAGTTTCCATTCCTATTGTTCAAAAGGTAGATATAGATGTTGGTGATGATGTACCTATGGTTGATGTGATCATTGATGGTCAAGTGATTTCTAATGTGTACATTGATGGAGGAGCATCGATTAATGTCATGAGTGAGAAGACCATGATAGATGCTGATTTAAAATACTCTAGTACTACCTCTCCTTATCGCATCAAATTGGCTGACAACACTTGGGTTAAGACCTTGGAGTTGTGAAGAATCTAGAAGTGGATGTATGTGGAATTTCTATGCCGACTACTTTTCAAGTGATCCCTACCAAGCCAGATGTACGTGCCTATCCATTGATTTTGGGAAGGCCTTGGCTATGCAAGGTGAAGGCTATTCAAAAGTGGGATACTGGAGAATTGATTTTGCAGGGAAATGATAAGAAGGTGCGCTACAACATCAGAAGCTTCAAAAATGAAGTTGTCAAGGAGGAGTCTTCAACATCAGAGAGTTCAAGCTCTGACTTAACCGATGAAGAAGAAGAGACAGGGTGTAGCTCTGAGGAGTCCAGCTCAGAGGGTGAGGTGGAAGGAGTGGCCTTTGGTCTTTGTCTTGGTGCTGATCGGGATGAGTCACGAAGGAACAAGGTGGTGGTGCAAGAAGATCCTGTAGAGACACTTCATGTGGAGGATGTGGAGCACACTAAACGACGCCAATGCAATGAAGAGCTTCTTGGTGATTCTCTATCAGGTAGTGAGAAGCTCCAATACTTGGATATGTTAGATGATTTTCCATGTCTCTTTGCAACAAGCTATTCACAGGTTCGACTAGTGTCTCTTGTGGAACACAAGATTGAGTTGAAGCTAGAAAGCAAGCCAATTGTGCAACGCTTAAGGTGATTGGGGGTGATCCAAGCTGAGGCACTAAAGAAAGAGGTAACACAACTACTTGAGTCGGGATTCATCTTTCCTATTGATGATTCAGAATGGATATCTCCTGTAGTTGTCACACCAAAGAAAGGAAATAAGTGGCAAGTTTGTGTGGACTTTCGTCCTTTGAATGCATGCACTAAGAGAGATCATTTTCCTTTGCCATTCCAAGATGAAATACTAGACCAAATAGTAGGGCATGAGATGTATTCTATATGTGATGGGTATTCTGGGTACTTTGAAATTCGTATTCGGGAGGAAGATCAAAAGAAAACATCATTTGTCACACCTTGGGGAGTTTTTGCTTACAGAGTGATGCCTTTTGGGTTGACCAATGCACCAGCTACATTTCAAAGGTTCATGAGTCAAGTCTTGGAGCCTTACTTAGGAAAGTTCATAAGGGTGTTTTTGGATGATTTTTGCATTTATTCTCGGTGCATAGATCACATGGAGAAGTTAAAGATGGCCTTAGCTAGGATTGATGAAGCAAAAGGGTGTCTAAATCCTAGCAAGTGTCATTTGGCTCAAACAAAAGTAGTCTTGGTGGGGCATATTGTGTTTGAAGAAGGCCTGCAAATGGATCTTGACAAGGTTCAAGCAATCATGGCATTGCCAAGTCCTGAGAATGTCACTGGTGTTCACAGAATTCTAGGAAAGAGCAAGTACTATCAAAGCTTTTGTGATGATTTCACAAAGATAGTGCATCCCATGAACTTGTTGACAAGAAAAGGAGTTTCTTTCCAATGGGGTGTGGAGCAACAAGAGTCTTTCCAGCAACTTAAGGAGGCTATGAGTAAGGGCCCAATATTGAAGCCCCCTGATTGGTCTCAAGACTTTTATGTAAATCCAAGTGTATTTTTGCATTCAGTTGGTGCTGTATTGCTACAAAAAGGAGAGGCAAGTAGAATGCAACCCATCTATTATGCCAACCGACAGCTTACAGATGTGGAAACAAGGTATGAAGAAATGGAGTAGCAAGCTCTCTCTTTGGTGTTTTCAGTCAGAAAGTTTTGCTCCTATTTATTACCTCGACCATTTTTCTTCCTTACCTCTCAGTTTGTATTAGCATATCTAGTTCGCAAGCCTAATCCTGGGGGGAGATTTGCAAAATGGTTGTCAAAGCTTCAAGAGTTCTCTTTCTCTTTTGTCACTAAAAATACCACTAGGTCCACTATGGCAGATTTGCTCATAGGACATGAGGATCTAGGAGAAGAGAAGAAATGTAAGGAAAACATTAAACATGAAAGGGATACACCACCAACAGCTTTTGTTTTGTATTTTGATGGGGCTTTTAGTCCTTCATGCCAACAAGGAGCCGGGGGGATAGTCTTGGAAGGTCAAGAGGTATGGGCAAGAGGACAAGAGCTTCCAGGTATCACAACTAACAATGCAGCTGAGTATAATGCTTTGATTCTTGGTTTGGAGGGTTGTCTTCAGTTAAAGAATTGGAAGTAAGAGGAGATTCTCAACTTATTATAAAGCAAATGCAAGGGAATTACAAGACAAGAAGTCCTCATTTGAAGGAGCTTAATCAAAAGGCTATGGCACTATGTAGTCAATTTGATTTTTGCAAGTTTGTTCATATAAACAGAAAAGAAAATCAAAGGGCAGATGAGTTACCTACTCAAGCCATTATAGTCCAAGACCGGGGGGTGGTTTCTTTGGTAGACACTGGATAGCCAGAACTGCAAGATGTTCAGCAATATGTGGAAGAAGGCATATTTCCTCGAGGGTCAACTCCACAGCGACAGTTGATTCCTGGGCCCTTGAAGCCTATTCTAGCATATGGACCATTTGAGAGGTGGGGGTTGGATTTTGTGGGACCACTCCCTCGCTCATCTTAGGGCAAGCATTATTTATTAGTGGACACAAATTATGCAACACGGTGAGCAGAGGCCAAGGCCATAGTCAATAGCAAGGCAAGCACAATTGCAAAATTTCTCTTTGATCAAATTTGTTCACACTTTGGTTGTCCTTTGGAAATTCTCATTGATGGAGGAACCTCTTTTAGAAATGAACTAATTAAAGATGTGGTGCATAAGCTAAAGATAAATCATAGCATGACCACACCATACTATCCCTAATGTAATGGCTTGGTTGAGAAAACAAATGGATTGTTGTGCAATTCAATGGAAAAGCTTGTTGACACCAAGAAAAGGCATTGGGATAGGCACTTGGCAGAAGTTTTATGGGCTTACAGAACCACACACAAGCTAGCTATTGGGTTTACACCATTCCAACTAGTGTATGGAATAGAAGCCATTTTACCCATTGAATTGGAGATACATAGTCTTCGCACAACTGTTGCAAGAATAGAAGGACAGGAGGATGCCTATGCTCAATGCTTGGTACAGCTAGAAGCCTTGGATGAATGCAAATTATAGGCCTTACAAAACTTGGAATCTTCTCAAAAAAGGCGCAAGGCCCATTTTGACACCAAATTACGCAAGAAGAAAGATATTGCAGAAGGAGATTTGGTAATGAGATTTGATAGCTGTCTGGACAAGCGGCTAGACAAAAAGTTTACCGGTCGATGGGAGGGACCATATCGAGTCAAAAAGAAGTTCACGAATGGAACCTATCAGCTTGAGGATGTTGATGTCATGGTGATACCCAGACGCACCAAAGAGTATCGCCTTAAATTCTTCTATGCTCGACCACCTTGAGGGCCAGCAGGCCCTCTCTATACTAGAGAGGATCTGCTAGGGGGGGAAAGATGTGACGTCAAAAATTGATATTTTTAATTTGGCATTGGTATTGTTTTTCTCTATGTTTGATAAGAGTTTGAGTATCAAGTGATAGCCTAGCGGCTCTCACTTATTTCTATTTTTCTATGATATTGTATGGGATTGAGAGGATGAGTGGAATGGCTCATTGTAAATACCATAGGTATGAATTATAAATACCTTGGTATGGGGTGAGAGTTATTTGTGTATTGGATATTATGGAGTTTTTAGAAAATAAGAAGAGTGAGTCATATAAAGAGGTGGGCTCATGTCCATGTGTTCCAATAATATAAGAGAGGCCACATGCCAAGCGTGTGGAAGGCATGTGGAGGAGTGTGAAGTCAAGAGAAATCCTTCTAGAACTCCTATGTGGAATAAGGAGGATGTGGACATGTGGAAAAGAGAGGGTCCCTATGGGCTCCATGTGAGGAGACTCCTGACTTTCTCAATATTTTAAGAGTCTTGAGCATCTTGTGATGGGACACATGGCAAGAGTAGCCAAAAAGGACATGGATGGTGATATACGTGCTTATGTAATTGATGGGGAAAAGAATCTACAGGCAGCAATTGTAAATGGGTGAAGGAGGGTGACAAAATCTCTATAAAAGGAGCCCTTCTCTCCCTTGTTCATCAATCTCTTCCACCATTAGGCCTCATGTTGCTATAGCTCTAGTCTCCCCAAGCCTCTTCCATGAGCCTTCTCTCCCTCTTGTAGATATTCTCTTATGTAGACTCTTGAGTCCATCTCTCTCTAGTTTATTCTCTCTCTCTCTCTATGAGTAGTCTTGGAGCTTCCGCTCCCTCTTGTATGTATGAAATCTCTTCTTCTCCCTTGTGTTTGTAGTGTTGGAGTGGATTCTCACTTTATTGGTAATGAAGGTCACTTCAGGTTCTCTCTCTCTAGAGTGTCTCTTCCCTTTTCTTTCTTTCAAAGCCTTAAAAGTTCTTTCTATTCGGCTGCTCACTGTGCACACATGGTCCATCTGTTTCTCGAGCCACCATGAAAAATACTTCCTCTCTTCTAGGCAAAATCTATGAGGGTTGGATCGTTGATGAAGGTGGAGTCTTGAGGGAGCATCCTGCTCAGGTGAAATTAGCATAGGTGGAGGACAGTTTTCATGACAGTTTGAACCCCTGTTAGTATTTTGCTCATAACTTTCTGCTCGATAGTCCGATTTTAATGAAATTTATACCAGCACTAAGCTCTCTTTAAGGCGCATGTCTGTAGGTGCTTAGATCTTGAATCAGATACTGCTGCAAAATGTTATGAGTCTCTGTGTCTGATAGTCTATTTTTATGACAGTTTTTACCCCCTTCCAGTAAACTGTCCATATCTCTTCAACTGTCTGTTTGTTTTCAATGAAACTTATATCAACGCGAAGCCCATATTAAGGCGCATCTCCTTCTGTGCTTGATTCTCTGATATCATGTCTCTACTGAAAGTTATAGGCCTCTGTGTCTAATGACAGTTTGTAGAGTGTTTTGAGTTAAGTGTAAAGGTGTCTATGAAGGAGGTGCAATGTTTCCTCGGAATCTACCCATCCGACCTAATCAGCCCCTTCAAACTCCTCGATATATATCAGTTCATATGATGTTGAGCCGCAAGATCTTCTTTCAACAACGTATCACTCTTCTCTTTGGCATAGACCGACTCGCTAAGATTATGGCCTCTGCTGATCCTTTCCTTCTCCCTATGCTTGATTACAACATCACTTGGGATGTTACCATCTTCATTCTCATCTAAGGGAGGAAAGTATGGTGTGGTGCTTCTTTCTAATGTCCCATTCTCAATGATAAATATCTTTGTCACTGAGTTCGAAAGCAGCAGGAAGTGAAGAGGTGCGTGAAGTTTATTACCCCCAACTTCATGTCACAACACCCTATTTCACACCTCAAGCAATAGATGAAATTCTTTTGAGGAGAAAATGATATGAGTAGGATCTTTCCCTCCTCGCCAGTTTTTTTGGCCTTTCTGCCAGTTTAGTCTGAGCTAGCCAGTTCTAGTCATAACTAGTCGGAGTTGGGGGTTTTGAAATTTGACTTCACAGTGTGTTTTGCCACGTGTCTTGAGTCGCTTGAGAAGGAAGGCAAGCATTCCTTTTGCTACACGACGCTCCAACAAGCTGGGACGGAGAGCTTCTTCATAGCTCGTAGCTCATGGAAGGAATTCCAGTCCATTCTTCTAAGCGTTTGTTGGTCAGTTAACCTTTGTGAGGGTGAAGGACATTCACTGAGGTGGAGTTCCACTTAGCAGCTCATCCCAAAACTTAGTCACACTGCTAGACGCAAATGTGAATGTGCATACATGGCAGGGCGATCGAGACAAGCTGGTGCCTCTGCGGATATAGTAGTGGGTGAAGCAGCAGCTGCCCGCCATTGTACACCTCCATGAGTTCCTCGGGGACTCTTCTCATCTCCACCCTCTTCCCCACGGACAGGAAGAACACTAGCGGAGCAGAGGCACATCATGGGGTTTGGGTGCTCACCTATCTATTGTTGGAAGAATACTCGTCGAGTAGAGGCACCTCATACTGTTTGGGTGCTCGCCCACTCGAGTTGCTTCCAAGCGGTTTGGATGCTTGCCCACCGGAATCGTTCCCACCTGGGGGACGCTTACCAAGCCTAAACTAACATTTGCCTAGCCTCTAGGCCTCTCCCCTAAGACCCCTTTCCAAGAATTGCCCAGAATGATGGAGCGATTCCTAGATCTGTTACTTTCACTTATAGCTCCATAGCCACCACGATCGAGTATCTGAGCACCTTGCTCCATAGCTTCCAATTCAACACCGTGAACACCCTATTTCACACCTCAAGCAATAGATGAAATTCTTTTGAGGAGAAAATGATATGAGTAGGTTCTTTCCCTCTTCGCCAGGCCAACAAAGAGAGAATGGCACTAGTGAAGCGGCCGTGGGCGAAGGAAGCGAGGATGAAGAACGACGGTGATAAGGTGTATTGTATGAGAGATAACGTAGGTCGTCGCAAAAATTAAAGCTATGTTGGCCGGCCTCTCCTCCGCCAAAACAATTCTATATTAAGCCAGGATGTGCCGTCGAGAAACGGCCGTAGGATCAAGTGATAAAATTAGCCATCATCCTGGCGACCCTCTCTCCTTGCCAACCTCCGCCTGCAGCAGCAGCCTCCTTCTCATCCTTGCCTTGTCCCTCGTCCTCTCCTCTCTCACGAGGGCAAAGTTCACACCTAAAAATTTTTCGCTTTTCCTTTGCTCCCCGGGTTGGTCCCCTATCGGGATCCAAAGATCGGCTTGACCCGACTCCACGCCTCTGCAGTATTGCTCCTCTAGTGTTGCCGGACCCTTGAGTATGCTGTTCTTGCTCATCCGCCTTGCATACCATCAGAACGGGATCAGCCCGCAATCGACAACAGGGCCCGCTCTGCCCACGAAATATTAGCCGTCATCACAGCGCGATTTTTTATGGAGATTCCCTGCAGATACCTTTTCAACGCACTTCAGACGAAGCTTGCACAATACGCACCTTCTATCTAGAATGACGAGGGACCACAAGGCGATGCCGGCGATCTGTTCCGGCATGTAGCGTGCTGCAGCCCAGCAGAAGGCAACCCCCATCGAAAAACCCAACAGCCAAAACTTCTTGCCAAGATCCAATGCATCTATAACAACTTCTATATCCTTGAAGGTTGATTGAAAGGTTTGCAAGAAATTCGGATCACTTTGTCCATATCCAGGTCTGTCGCCTGACACCAAACGCATTCAAAGTCTCCTCGGTGAAATAGGTACCCTGGCCCATGTTAATCGCATGTGTTTGAATAAAGTAAGCTGGGAGGAGCGATCAAAGGTGGTGCGTGGATTAATGCACGCTGGGAGGTGCGGTTGAATGTGTGATCGAGAAGCTTCGACGGCCCCCCGATTCCAGAACTTTCAAAATTCGACGTACCCGCCCTCAACGGGAGAGGGGAGGTCTGAGCGGAGGCCGGCTGAGGGACAGGGAGAGGGTAGGAGAGTAGAGAGCGGTGGGAGGAAGAGTGAGAGCGGAGAGTGAGGAAACTAATCGGACACAAAAACACTTAGGTTAATCGGGAATTGAGGGAGTAACTAATTAATTAATTGATGAAACGAGTCTCCTCGATGACTCCTGCACATCATCAGGCAAGACATAAAACATCTAAACAGCTCCAAATCCGCCCTTCATGATTGAGAGTTAAGTTTCTTGAGTGCGATCGGTACCCGGCATTGCGCAGAGTCGGCAGGCCATCAAACCATGAAACCTCCTGAGAGGGACCTTGTTGCGGTTCCGTCGAGGCAACCGACTCCCGAGCTCGCAATAAGCTATGCGACGATTGTCATGAGGCACAATGACAAGTTTCACGGCATCGCCCGTGGCCTTCAATAGCAAGACAACTAACTGATCATTCACGTCATATATAGTCGTTTGAGAACCTGTGCAATATGCAAGACGAGCTTAATTCCATCATCTCTTGGGTGAGAGGCGGTGATTAGAGCGTTGAAGGCTAGATTGGGCTGGGAGTAGATCAACTTTCAGTGTTGAGTGGTAGTTTGAGATTGGAGTGTAGATCATGAGAGGGAGAATGAGGGAGTAGGTAAGGGAGGTAATGCATGAACATAATTTGGAGGAAGGTGTAGTGGGCTGGTGCCAGTGTGGATGGGAGATCAACATCGATGGTAACGAACTTCGAGAAAGGAGAAGGAAAATTTGGAATCGGCGTCCAGGGACGTCAAGCCAAGGGGGACGATGAAAAAGCGTCGTGTGAATCGGCGTCCAGGGACGTCAAGCCAAGGGGGACGATGAAAAAGCGTCGTGTGCATGGGACACCGGAGTCAAAGCCAAAGAACTCTAACGTCGATCAAATCGTCGCCAACCTCGATCGCCACTCCAACAATTCCAACGTCGATCAAATCGTCGCCCACCTCTATCGCCACTCCATCAAATCGTCGCCAACCTCGATCGCCACTCCACCAAAAAACTATTTGAGTCTTCCTCCTCACCACCTTCTTTCTCACTTACCTCTCCTCCTCTCTTCTCGCTTGCCTGCACTGGCAGCTATGACGCCCCTCCTCCTCCTCGCCTTCTCCCTCGCCCTCTCTTCCCTCCCCCTCCCCTCTTCCTCCCACCCCTCCCCTTCCCACCACACCATCACCTCCCACTCCTCCTCCTCCTTTGGTTTTCGCACCTCCCTCCACCGCCCCGCCCATGCCACTGCTCCCTCCCCTGCCGCCTTCCTCCGTGGCGCTCTCGCTCGTAGCCAACGCCGCGTTGCTGCGCTTTCTCAAGTTTTTGCCTCCTCCCATTCAGTCGCCGTTGCTGCTAACTCTTCTACTTCTTACAACTCTTCCTTAAATCCCCTGGAATTCGAGTTCGACGCCACTTTTCAGATAGGAACCCCCCCGCAGGAGATCACTATGATCGTGGATACAGGGAGTGATCTCATATGGACGCAATGCCAGCCCTGTGACACTTGCATCGCGCAACCTGAAGCCATCTACAACTCCCAGAAGTCCTCCACCTTCAAAGAGCTCCCTTGCAAGCATAACAAATATTGTGACTTTCTTACTACCAATGGTGGGGGCTCCTCTTGCAACAATCAGTCCATATGTGCATATCAATACAACTATGGTGACGGTTCATACACAATCGGTGTCCTCGCCACCGAGACTTTGACGTTTATGGACACCGCAGGAAATCCTATGGGATTGTCGAACATCGTGTTTGGCTGTGGCCAAGATCAAGGGCCGGATAACACTAGTTTCTCTAATTCGAGCGGGATTGTGGGTTTGGGCCAAGGCCTTGTTTCGATCGACAGTCAGCTCGGTAGTGCCATTGATTACAAGTTTGCCTATTGTTTGGTTCCATGGGACAGTCCTCCCTCCATAATTGGCTCCCTAGTCATGGGAGATGCAGCCACAGTTTCAGGCAATGGAACTGTATCTACAAAAATACTCCATAACACCAAAGCGTCTGGGATATATGAGAGTTTTTATTACACGAGTCTTAAGGATGCTAGCGTCGGAGGAAAGCTCCTCAACATCCCAAAGGGCACTTTTGATATCCAATTAGATGGCAGTGGTGGAGTGATTGTCGATTCAGGGACGACCATCACTTATTTGGAGGATGCTGGCTATCAGCTCATTCTCAAAGCCTTCACTAATCAGATTAAAATGAAGCCAGTCGCTAACAACGAAGGGTTTGACTTATGTTACACATTGCCAAAAGGCAATTATACCCTCCCTGGACTCACGTTACATTTCAAGGATGCTGATCTCACTCTACCACCTGAGAACTACTTCATTGTAATTGATGGGCTCCTGTGTCTTGCAATGGGGAGCAACCAGGGTTTCTCCATACTGGGCAACATTTTGCAGCAAAACTTCGCAGTTGGCTATGACCTTAAAGCTAGCTCCCTCTCACTGAAGCCTACTCTATGTGCCAAAATGTAAGTTCTTGTTGTCATGAACAAGAGCTAATAAAGTGCAGGGCCGCTATGCACACTATTTGCCTAGCTTTAGTAAAAGAAAGGGAGGGAGACACGAGATTCCTAGTCCAGATTAAGGATTCCTATAAAGCCTATCGATTAAATGAATCTTTCATTTTATCATCATTGAGTGCATCTCTATAAAGCTTTCACTTTGCACAATGTCCCATTTATTGAAGTACAATGAGGTAAATTGTAGCATTTATTGAGCTTTGTTCTACCTTACAAGATGTAACTCACATGTACAAGACTCAATCATGCGGCATGCAATTTAGATCGTACATTACACAATCGTTTCTTTGTAGGCCACATAGTGTCATATAGTTGATCATCCCTATCAAAGTGGTTGGATTCATACAAAGTATCTTCTTTTATGATGCAATGTGCCTTTTTAATCCCAATCTAGATGTAGAAATATCTCTTTCATGTGTGTTAAAGGAACTATTAGAAAACACCTAACTCTTGTATTACAAAAACCCCTTTGAGTTTTGTAACTCTTGTCAATACATAAGTTCTTGAAAGTAGTCATATGGGAAATTATCCCATGAGGCACTCTACCATTTTATCAAAGTTATTCGTGTTCACCTTTGTATGCAACCCAAAAAGCAAGGGTGAAGATGATTTCCTTGCATTACTTTCATCATTGGTTTTCCTATTTGTATTTTAGAAATCTCTCAAAAGTTGCCAAAGGTGTCCTAACCTATTGGTTAAGGCTGGTGTCCTAGCCTGGTGGTTAAGGCTAGTGGGTGTGTGTGAGTGTGCATGAGTTCAACCCCTGGCTAGGCCTTAGTAGCACCGCAATACAAAAGAAATCTCTCAAAAGTCCATTAATATCTATGATCACTCATCCTCGGTTGCTATTTTTCATATCATGTTATGCAAAGACCATGTGCTTCACAAAAATGTGCTAAACTTGATTACCTATAGCAAAAGTGTTTCATAAAATTTTCAGAGCATAAAAGGACATTATCTCTAGTTGTCAATGTTAATAACTTTAAGAAGTCTTTAATAACTTATCACATGAGATATATTTCATAAAAGGATACAAAGTCATATTCTATTGCATAAATGTGTGAGCAAGAGTATTATTAAAAACCCCTTGAAACGAGGATACTAATAATAATTTACATGAATGTGTAAAGGAGGATGTATTAACAAAGGAGGGGTACAACATCATACCCCCACCAAAGCATAAATATATGAGGAAGGTTTTTATAAAATCTCAAATGATGTTGCGAATGAAACTAAATGTTTAATTTTGTGCATACCATCGTTGAAATTTTGATCATTGTATGTATCTTTGCAATTAGGCTTAGGTCTTTATTATCATAGCAATGGCATCATTAGCAAGAACAAACCATCGAACATCTACACAAGCTGAGTACCAAGCACAAGATGCACACACATGAGCTTGTCAAGCCATGAAATTCTCGATGGATGTGGCTAATGCTACCACACAACCAACCAAGATAGGAGACGACCAAGAAATTGCCCTTGTCAGTCCATTTAATGTTGATGGCTTGAAGTACTCACAAATCAAGCACATGATCACGAATGATGCCGTCATGGCTATATGGAAGGGAGGTTGCACTAACCACAAACTATGGCTCATTGCATGCTATCACAATCTAGCCATTAAGGAGAATGCATCCATCATCTTGGAGTTCATCAATGCACATAAACTTCATAGCGGGTGTATGCCCCTTTACTTTACCCACATGTTTTATGCAAAGTTCGTGTTGGGCCGCAAGGTGGACTTTGCATCATATTCTCAAGTACACAAGTAGCAATAAGTGTCAGGCACTGTGCCGGTAGTACTTGACCTGCTACAAACATTAGTAGTCCCATTTTAGGTAATCATAAAAAAAATCAAGAATACTCCTCGTCAATTATTGCATTTCTTTTTTTGAAAACAATTCGAGTTCAACATTTGGTCTAAGATTTAGGGCGAGTTCTTATGTGACTTAAATTATCGTGTAGTCTTGGTGATTGACTTCAAGTGATCTTTACATGGGCATTGAAGAGCATGCTGGAGTAGAAGAGCCCTAGGGCGAACGTGCTACATGGGATTTTACATTCCCTGCCATGACATTGCGAGATGCTGTTAGCGAGCATCGACGATGCTTAGGAGAACAAGCAGGTGGAAAGTGACAATCAATGATTGCATGCATTAATGCTATCACAAACCAGCCAACGTTTAGATATCGAGAATGCCTACACGGAGATGTGCCAAATGGTAGCCATCATTATAAGGCACAGGCTGTTTTTTGATGAAATAATCGACCTTTTTTACACTAAAAAGTTTTTTATAAACGGATGCAAAAGTCTCTATTTACGTTGCTATTAACATTGGAAAAGATATGTCGCTAGATAAGCATTGCTATATAGTGACCCTTAACAAAATAAAAATAAAAATTACTGGAGCTAAACAAGGCCACAACAAGCCCTGTTTTGTTCCACTAATATATATTTTTGCATTATAAAAGAATGTTTACAAGACATAGGCGAGATAAAACTCTCAAATCTTGTTTATTACAAAATTTCCCTTGTGAAAGGGGTGATGCATGATTGCTGAAACGAGCTGAGAGACAGAAGAATATACATGTCGAAGTATATACAATATTGTTTGTTATAAAATTTTCCCTTTCGAAAAGGGTAATACAAAATTACTCAAATGAGCCCACATACAAAAGTATATACATGCCGAAGTGTATACAAACTACTACTAATACTGCTCATCTGAATCAGTGTTGTGGTCATCGTGGTTGCATTGGCTTGATCCCTAGCCCTCATGAGCTATGTCTGATCCCTGGCCCTTGTTGAAGCCGTGTAAACCAAATCCCTCGAGACCTACCTCCTTGTATCACCGCTCATCTCTACTGATGGGACATTCGAGCTTGCACCCTAAGAGTGAAACCATATTAATTGGAAATTAGATTGGAACTTAAAGAATAAAACAATTTCAAAAGTGGGATTACAATAGTAGGAGTAGACTTATACCAAGTGAGTGGCCACCTCAACCCAATTGACTGTCGCTCCTAGCGCCTCCATCTCAATAAACCATGGCTTTGCTCCTATGCGAATGCATGTCTCGTCTTTTTGTTTGTGGGAAGGCAACCCATTGCAGCTTGCTGTGGGCCCAAATTACGAGATTTAGATAAAGTGCATGCAATTTGTAATAAAACAAATAGAACAATAATTAAATGAGAAGAAGTAGACTTACCACCCATGCATCAAACACCAACCATCTGCCATTGCCGAGGTGTGAAGCACCTATGGGTGTCCAACCGTCTCCTCATAGCCCTCCTTTGACTGTCGAGCTTTTGGGGTTGATCCTTGTACTCCTTCTTCAAAAACTTCCAGTTAGCTTTGTTTGCCCAGTTGTGTTTAGTCTTCCCCTTTGTGATGGAAGTTCGCAAGATCGACCTATGATGCTTCAAGATAGCAACATGCCCTCTTGCATGTAATCCTCATTGAACTCCCAATTTGGGGGGTTAGGGTATTGTATTTTCAATCCCTCAATGATTGCCTTCTTCTTTTCGTCATCCTGGTACTGCTAGTCAGTAGCTATGCTACTCTTAAAGTAGTGGCTCATCAACCGCCTCATGGTGGCCAACACTTCTGAGCCCTTTTTATTTTCTATTATCTCTCCACCCCTAGTGACTTCATAGTATAGGTCCTCGAGCGAGAAAGGAGAGTCATGGGAGTGGTAGTAGCAGAGCTAGAGCGACAGGTGGTACTGCGAGCGCTTACGGAGCGAGGAGTAGCAGAGGGAGTGGGAGTGGGAGAGGGCGATTGGTATTGGGTCTCATGACCAAGTGGAGACCTGTAGGGATGTGAGTGTGCTGACTCATCTACATCCCTTGAGTCACCACAACAGCGTTGACCCTTCCTATTCTTTCTTCCCTTGTGAAAGGTATGCCCAGGTGATGACCCCTCGGTTGAAGGGGCTAGAGGGGATGATTGTCAAGTAGATCCAGCCGTCAGTGTAGGAGAGGGAATAGTTGAGGTCCTCTCAGATAGTAGCAGAGGGAAGAATCTCACTGCCTCCGTATCGCTCATTTGTGTGACAAACTCGTCCCGACGAAGCCATGGGCTGCTAACTAAAGTGTTTCCCAAGGGGTAGTTGCAGTGCTAGGCACGAGAGGAGTTGGGCCACGGGTAGTTGCAAGGGTAGGCCCTTAAGGAGTCGACTGAGTGGAATCAAAGTCCTCTAGAGAGTACAGATCATGATGTCTCCTCCGATGAGGTGCTTTGTACTCATTGGACATGCGACATGATCCCATGTCTAATTTGGAGGGATTGGACAAATGCAGACACAAACATGAAAACAAAAACAAACATAAGAGCATGTAAGAAACGGAAACACAATTAATTACTTAACACAATTATGAAATTCAAACTCAAATTGAATTTAATAAAACTATAAAAAGACAATCAATTACTGAAGAAAATTTTGAAAGCAAATCAACGCAGAAAGGACAATTATTTACTTAAGACAATTATGAAAAGATGAGCATATGCTCATATGCTCATGCATAAGCATAATTATATGCTTTCTCTCTTTTTCCCTCTATTTTTTCCTCTCTTTCTTCTTTTCCCCTCTCTTTTTTCCTTCTCTTTTCCCCTCTTCCTTCTCTTCTTTTTCCCTCTCTTTTCCCCTCTCTTTCATCCTCTTTTCTCTCTTTTCATAAGTATATGCATTTGTGTATGCTTATGCTCATATGCTTATGCTTATGCTTATGCATCAACATATGCTCATATGCTCATGCATAAGCATAAGCATATGCTTTCTCTCTTTTTTTCTTTTTCCCCTCTTTTTTCCTCGCTTTTCTTCTTTCCCCTCTCTTTTTTCCTTCTCTTTTCCCCTCTTCCTTCTCTTATTTTCCCCTCTTTTTTCCCCTCTCTTTTTTCCTTTCTTTGCTTTTTTTCCCCTCTCTTTTCCCCTCTTCCTTCTTCTTTTTCCCTCTCTTTTCCCCTCTCTTTCATCCTCTTTTCCCTCTCTTTTTTCATCCTATCTTTCCTTCTCTTTTTTCCTCTCTATTTCTCTCTTTTCTCCTCTCTTCTCTCTTTTTTCTCCTCTTTTTTCCTCTCTTTTCCTCTCTTTTTCCCTCTCTCTTTTTTTTAATCCTCTTTTTTAATCTCTTTTCCTCTCTTTTCCCTCTCTTTTCCCTCTCTTTTCCTCTCTTTTTTCCTCTCTTTTCCTCTCTTTCTTTCTTCCTTTTCCACCCACGTGAAGCTTCAACAGCCAGACATTGAGCAAGCATATACAAACTTTTGTCACTCTAATTCAAAGAATGCAAGAGTCTGTAAATGCTTGCTCAATGTCAGGCTATCTTTTCTCAAGAACCTTTTCCTATTTTTTCTTTTGCTCCTTAGCCGTATTTGGTTCATTTTTTTTTCAAACAGATTCTAAATGGAATAACCATGCCTTCACCCATAGTTGTCCTCCCAAAATCCCAACCCGGTTCCCCACATTCAAGTGATTCGAGACATCTCTTCTCTGCTATTACATGTAGTAGAGAAGATTGCACACAATATGGATTGGGTGAAGTATAACGTCCAAGTGTGTGCACTTGGGTGGGGTCCTCACCGAAGGCACGTGGAGCAAGGGTGACTAAGGAATGCATGACACAACCTACGAGATCTCTGTAGGTTTTGGAGACACTGCCACGACTGTTGGAGCACCAAAGATGAATGTATAAAGGACATAATGGGTTGTGTAGAGGTCTTCATGGACTACAAGAACATACTCACTGAACAGTATGACCTCATATTAGAAGAAGTGGAAGACGAGGTCCCGAGTGTCCCGCCTAGCAGCTCGGAGGAGGAAAGTACCTCGGCCAGTAATACCTCGTCCACTATTTTCGCATTTTTGGAGAATGTCTCTTTTTGAGACAGGTTTTGCTTAAGCATACTTTTGGAGACAGATTTTGCGCTCTCTTTTTGTATATGAGAACTCTTGTTTAACAATAGTATTTTTGGCAGGAAAAGGGAAAAACAAGGAAAAAAGAGAGGAAAAGGAGAAAAGAGAGGAAAAAAGAGAAAAAGAGAGAAAGCATATGCTTATTTTTATGCTTGAGCATATGAGCAGATGCTCATGCATAAGCATAAGCATATTATGCTCATGCATAAGCATAAGCATCTATTTTAGCATATGCTTATGAAAAGAGTGTTTCCTAATTTTAAGGGATTAGAGAGGGATTTGAGGTGTACCAATGAGAGTGCTAGAAGGTGTGGGGCAATGGTATGTGAGGTGGCATGTGGCATTTACTATGCTCAGGTCATAGGTGGGTTCAATTTGGAAAAATTGGTTTTGATTTGAAAAGGAGGAAGGAATACCATGGATTTGGGGAAGAAAACCACCAAGGAAAAAGAGGGAGAACCGTGTGCTGCCATGTGTCCCCAAAATTCAAAATGTAGGGAGGGTGCATTTATGGCTTTCCCACAAAGTCAAAAAGGGGGGCTGCAAGTGGGCTAGCTTCCATGAGTGAGAAGGTGGTACAGTGGATAGAGCAAGCTGTGCCTCACTTGGGCTTACCATGTGGATAAGCGGCCATGTAATCGCCACATTGGGTGCCTACCAAATCCACCAGTTCCATCCAAAAATTCAATGCACCTGACAAGATTTGAACCCGTGAACTTTTGACCCCACCCTTGGGCCCTTGCCACCAAGCCAATCACCAATCATGTGTAACTATAGTCTGACTTCTTGTATATACTTATAAATTAGTGAATGTTTTTTTGATGACTCCATCTTTATTGCTTGCAAAACCACCTCTAGCTTACCAAAACCAATTGATCGCATAAGCATACATAAACGAAAGGAAAGAGAGGGGAGGAAGAAGAGGAAATAAGAGAGGGAGGGAAAGAGGAGGGAAAGAGGGAGGAAAAGAGGGAAAGAGGGGAAGAAGAGGAAATAAGAGAAGAGAGGGTTCCTACACCCATCACTGTAGCTAGAGCTTAAGGTGTTTAATGGACTGGCCCTACAAAAGAGAGGAAACATACCATTTTTCATATAACTAATTAGGAAAAGGAGAATTTTGGATAAGCAACCTTCCAAAGGGATTTGATTGAGGGGACAAGCATAAGCCTACAAACAAGGAGAACGCACGAAAGAAAGGAAAAGAGGAGGAAGAGAAATACCAAAAAAAGAAGAGGTGAGCTGTAATGATTGTATTCTCGTTCATCGTGAACATGGAGATTTGGCTAGTTGTGCGGAGTGTGGGGAACAATGATATAGAGATGACTTCCAGGGTGAGAAGATTCCGATAAAGGTCTTGAGATAGTTTCCCATCATTGCTAGAATACATCACATGTTCCAATGCAAATCCATAGCAGAGTTGATGACTTGGCATGCTACACATCGGTCCACTAATGATACATTGAGAATTCCTACAAATTGTGTAGCTTGGAAGCACATAGACAATTAGTGGCCAGACTTTGTGAGAGAGCCACACAACTTACATCTTGGGCTCGCCATGGACGGCATGAACCCTTTCGGGTTATGCTCGACATGGCTCATAGTCTTGGTGAATTACAATATCCCATCATGGCTAACAATAAAGAAGAGACACCTCATGCTTGCACTTCTTGTGCTAGGGAAGTACAAGGCCAAAAATATGGACGTGTACATGGCACCTTTTATAGATCTTATGGAGAGGAGTGCGGGTCTTTGATATTTCCAGAGCTCCTAGATATACCAATGACATTTTGGTCAGGGGAATCTTGATGTGGACCATGCATGATGACTACCCAGGATATGGAGAATGCGTACGTACGTTGTTGTGTCTTTACATGTATAATATATGATACTTTTATGACTCTATTTCTATTGCACGTCTTATACTAATGCATTCAAGGATTCCTAGAGGACTTGCAAAAAGTGGGTACCATGCTTGTCTGTTTGTGGGAAGGGTTTGAGTGCACTTGCATGACACTCCAAACATATGAGGAAAATGGTTTATAAAGGTCATGCTCGATACCTTCCGCTAGAACATCTCACCCGTGGAGGCCAGCTTGATCCACCACCACCATATTTAAAGGCAAGTGACTGGATTCAGGCGTGGAGAACAAATGGAGAGGAGCCTCCTCCTGGTATGAAAAGGCTATCCATCTTTCACGAGCTTAATTATTGGGGTTAGTTACAAATCAATCATCGAGTTTTGGATCCCTTGCATATCTTCAAGAATGTGGGGGCTACTATTTGGGCACACTTGGTTGGTAACATAGACTCGAGAGGAGTGTAAAAAGACTTGCTTGCTATGAATAATGCCTCATTTGTGGCCCCAAGTGCATGTTCATAAAGTTGTCCTCCCAAAAGCAACATGGATCCTATCCAAGAGAGAGGAGGTAGCAGTCAAGGCAGACATTGCCTCTTTTTGAACACCAACAGGGTACACGCATTGCTTGAAAGGAGCATTTTCAAAGGACAATAAGCTTAGTGGGCTTAAGTCTTGAGATTGGCACAAGGTCTTACAAGGTATTCTAAGTTGTAGGATTAGTGTACCGATAATCGTGATGCGTTAGTGTAATTATGATTATGTTATATTATTGACATGAATTATTTATTGCTTGGATAGTTCATCCTCCCGATTATAGTGAGGATGCTTACAGGAAGATGCTAGAAATGCTATATTCAAGATCAGTAGTATTGTGAGGTATGCTTACTATCAACTCATACTGATTGCATTTTCTTCAATTTAAGTTGAATAATTTGTAGACTAATTACGAATATATTTTACATGGGCATGTGAAATAGGTGGATATCTCAAAAAGTGATGTCCATATCAAGCATTGAGAAGGCTAGGGTGGACTCCATCGAAGCCGTATGCTTGATTGAGAAGCACTTTCCCTCGAGCATTATGACAACTCAAGTGCACTTGCTTGTGCATAGAGTTGATGAGGTGGCCATTGTAGGTACTATTCATAGTCGATGGATGTTTTTTCTTGAGCAGTTTATGAAAACTTTGAAGGAATTTGTAAGGCAATGAGCCAGACTAGAAGCAAGCATGGCAGAGGGATGGCTTGTGCTAGATTCATTAGTATATATCACGGAGTTTCTTACATCCATGGATCATGATATGCCGCAGGCTTGGCATAGCAAGGATGATGATTGCATCATTGGCAAGGTTCCCTAAGGAAAAGGGATTGAAAGAAAGATGAGCAAAGAGCAAATGAAAAAATTCAAAAAAAATTGTATCCTCAATTTCAAGGAGATGTAGAAGTGGATTGAGAGATATGAAGTAGCCAAAGCAGAAAGAATAAATGCAAGGATGAGATTTAGAGTAATGCACATGTGAGCACAACCATATCCACGGGATCTCGCCCTTCTCTCCACTCACATATCACTTGATTGGCTACAACTAGCTCTACATAAAGCCGAATGTGACAGAGAGACAATAAATCAGTGCGAGCGAGAATTATTATCTGGACATATGATGCATGTAATTTTCTTACCTCTTGATGTAATTAAGTAATTATTTGTGGCAATATACACTATAAAATAGATGCATCCTCGTTGTTTTAATGATGCTCTTTTGCAATACAAAAAGTACAGTGCACTATGGTCATATGGATGACATTTTTGTGTGGAACGCATCAATTACATTTGATTATAGAGTCATGGCTATCTTCACACAAGGTAGCCGAGCAAGTGCTTCAGATACCAATCTTCTCTCCTTGTAGTTGGATTATTGTGGGATCATATGTAAAATCTATGAAATTGATCTCAGACGATTTAGTATTTTCATTCTTGATGTAAAATGGTTTAGAACTATTTACAATGGTCCCCATGTGATAGTGAGGAAAGATAGTAGTGGTTTCTTTGCGATAGACTCCACCAAACTTTGGACCAATGAAAATGATACTTTTGTTCTTCCCAAGCATTGTGAGCAACTGCATACTAATGATTTAATGCCACTACCAATTATAAATCCAATTGATCTAGATGGATCTAGTGAAGAAGATGAAAATCACAATATGAGCCAAGAGGAAGATGCGCATGATGACATCATACCGAAGGAAGATGGAGATCATGATATTAAGGAAGAAGATGATGATCATCAAGAATCACCTAACTTTATTGAGGAAGATCAAGTCTTAGGTGAATGCATGATGCAGAGTACGATGATGATATAGGAGATCAACTCGGTATAGAGTTCGATATAGACTTGTTTCGTGTGCTAGACTTGGCTCAAGATGAGAAGCCGTTGATGTGAATGCTCTTCATTGATTTTTTAAATCTCAAGCTTGGATATGAATATGTGAGCTTTAAACTTGATGTACATGCTCTTGTACTTTTATTCTTTCAAAGGATCAAACATGTATGAGAAGATTTTTGTTTTGTCATTGGGAAAAACTATCTTTGAAGGTCGGTATGGGAAAAAACACTCTCTATAAAATGTCGCTATAGAAAAGTGTCTCAGAGTCATTATATACCGACCTTTTACAAGTCTAGTAAACATCGCTATATACCCACCATTTACAAGTTTGGTAAACATCTCTATATACCAACATTTTATAAAGGTCTCTATATAGTGACCTTTATACAACATTTGTATATAGCGACTTTTGGTTGCTATATACCCACCTTTTTAAGCCCGCCTTATGTACCAACAATGCGCACCATGCATGCTAAATATCGGCGCTTAATCATTAAAATAAGGCCCATGTGTAGCAGTGCATGCATCACCAGTAAGCGCAGACACACAAGCCGCTTTGTAGCACATCGACAAAGGGGGAAGATTCTCAAGAGTCGATGCATTCTTTGTGGGTCTCACTATGTACAAACCATCAAAATTCTTGCACAATTAGAGTACACTGCCAAAGGCCCATGCTGTCCAATTTGCCAAGGCCGCTTCGATATGGCCACATGATATTGTGCTCTCCCTTGTCATGTCTCTATCACCTAGCTTACCTCATAAATACTGTAAGGGTAAGAAGTGCATGCCATGGTGTGCAATGCTCCTATGGTACAACAATTGTATGACTTTTGTCACAATGTAATAACCTAATCCAATTAGGCTGTGATGAATTTAGATATTAACATTGCAAATGCTCTATTTACAGAATATTTTTATATCTATTCATGATATTAAACAAAAGACGAGCAAAAGACTTCGTACATGTTTAAATATTTGAATTAATTGTGGTGAAAGTTTGTTTTCATAAGCGTATTCACTCGATTCTTAGTCAATTTAATAATTTGTTTTAGTAGCCTATCAACAATGTTTAGCGCTACGTATTGACATATTGCATAGATATATCTGCATCTTTTTAGTGCATTCTTATTTTACATTTTAAATGTTACATGTTTTAAGAATGTGGTACATGCTACTTTAATGATTGAATTTTGCAAGTATGTGCAACCATGATCCTTGAAGATGCTGATAATTATGATGTTCATTTTTGGTTACAATGGTAGGGATTATTCAACTATGTAGAATTTTGACTGTGTTGTTGCACAATTGCACTCGATGCAATTGTTCTTGCGGATTGGCCAATTAACTATTATGTGTGACAATAGCTTTTTCTAGATGGGATTGCCATTCGTTTCTTGTCACAGTGAATGCATGCATACGATTTGCTAAATGGCATTCCCACGTTTTTTGTAACTACATCTAAAGTACTTGTAAATTTCTATGAATGGGCATGTGTAACACCATGTAGTTTTCCCACATCTTATGTACTTGTATTTTTTCCTAGATGGGCACGTAGTGTAGTTTGCCCATATTCAATGTGGCTCACCATATAAGCTTTAACCATACACAATATAATAGCAAGCTTTGTCGATGTGACCACGTGCACTATGAATTGATAATATACAAAGATGCACAACATTCAGACTATAGTCTAATATATTGAAATAAGAAAAATTTAATCGCTCCACCACTTGCATTATCATGGAATCGTTATCACGTGAATCTTTGAAGAAGCAAGAAAAATTTTGGACTACTATATTAGATAAGGAAGGAAACATAAATTCCAGAAGGAAACCACAATTTAAAAAACAATCTCTAATGCTAGTCTTGTAGGGACAATAGCATTGAATGGAATTACCAGTCCTCATTAGGGGAGAAATGGGGTCTCAAAAGGGCCTCCAATTAGTGTTTCCTAATTTCAAGGGGTTAGAGAGAGATTTGAGGTGTACCAATGAGAGTGCCTTTTGTGTGGGGCAATGGTATGTTGATGTATACAAAAGGACATGTTGAGCATTTATGGGTGGGTAGATATCTCACCCATGGTTTAGACCTTGATCTTTACTCCTATCCACTCATCTCATCTACAATCCAAGGGATACATTCAAATTTGGGGTAGAACACTTCCAGCCATTAGATCAAGGTCTAGATCTGAGGGATACCATCAAACGATAAAGGGATTGGATCTAAACCCTTGAAAAAGGGAAGGATTTAATGGATGAGATCAAAATAGAAGGCGGGTCATTTTCAGCCATCTATAAAGAAATAGATCCAAGGGTGGAGATGTAAGAAAAAGGAGCTAGAATCTGGGCCTTAATTCCATCAAGATCAAGTGGAGGAGGTGGATGCAAAAGGTGCTAAAATCCAGCCCATCCAATATGCGCTTCATCAATCTCAACCCTTGATCTCATCTCCGTCATCTCCACCCTCCAAAATGTGCCTCAATCTCAGCCCTTGATCTCATCTCCATTAATTTCTTTCATCTCCACCATCCAAAATGAGCCTAGATCTTAGCCCTTGATTTGATCTCTTCATCTCCACGTTTGATTTGTCCAAGATCTAATGGCCCATAGCATATGGTGACTTCTCCCTCTTTATTAGACCCCCCTTTTGTCAACTCTTTCTACTTTGGAGCCCACCAATTGAGGTGCCTCCAACCATTTTGAGGATCCTAGGCCTTTGATCCATCCACCATCCACCTCCATCCAAAGGCCAAGGTTGCTGAATTTTAAAATATAGGTAACCATGTCAGTTGAGTAAATGCTAGGGGACACTTAGCCCATGGGTTACCATAGTGGGTTCACTGGGTCTTAACTTAATACATTTCTTAATCCATTCGCTATGAGGCCCTTTTGAGACCTTGGTTCTCCCCTAATGATTCCACTGACAAGTCTGGTGAGTGCTCTTTCGGTCACTTACAACATCAGATTGTTGACGGGAGGTGCAGTAGGGTTTGGCTCTTCCCTCCGTTAGTGGCGAGAGAGGATCCTGAGCATTTCAGTGCCATAGACTAGTGTGGTCCCTACGTCAGCGAGAGGAACAACTGTAGTGCCATAGACTAGTGTGGTCCCTATGTCAGCGAGAGGAACAACTGTAGTGTTAATGCTATTGGTGTGCTCACTTCTGCTAGAACAAGCAATGCTCATCATTGAGGGATCCCAACCAATGACAATGGCTCCAAGGACCTCTCAACTAGTATCACTGCCTACCCAATTCGAGGCATGTGGGCTCTTAGACCTGATTCAAAGGTCACAGCAATGGATAGCTTAGGAGGTCGAGGGAGCATAACTAGAGGAGCTATGGAGAGAGAACGAGAATTTATGGATGCAGAATGTCACGCTCCAATAATAGTTGGTGTAGTTCCAACAAAACGAAGTCATACTTTGCACCCTAGAAGCGCAGGTATGAAATGTGGAGTAGTCTATAGAGTAGGTTCGCACACTACATGAAGAGAGCCTCCACAACACCTTTGCAAAGTTGCATGACAAAGGGACATTGAATGCATTGGATCAGTCCCAGGGATGATGACCATCAACATGGACTAGCTATTCAATTTGTTGGTCATGCTATAGGATGAAATCTGGAGAGAGTGGGTGATGTTAATGTGCTATGGTTCCAGAGACATGCTGGAGCATCATTCCATGACCCACCCATCCAAAAGTAGGTGGTGATGCAGGATGGTTCTTCGATGCAGGTGTGAAAAATTATGTGGAGACAACCAGAACTAGTATGACTCCTACCGTCATCGGGTCACAATAGGGCACACTACTACACACGGATCCTATTGCGATGTTTACGTAGCGATGTTTAACACACACGAGGTGTTAATCATTGGTATGAAAAGCACATCCCGTTAAGCATCGCTATATAGCGACATTAGGCAAACATCGCTATATAGCGACTATTAGAAAGGTTGCTATATAGCAACTTTTAAGGTCGCTATATAGCAACACTGAGATACTATTTTATAGCGATGTTTTCCAGAGAGGTCTTTTACTGATATAGGCATTAAAAGTTAGTTTTTCCCAATGACAAATTTTTTCAAATTTTCATACATGTTTGATCTCATAGAGAATAAAAATATGAGAGCATGTACATCAAGCCTTTGAAGCTCATATATTCATGTCCAAGTTTGAGATGAAAAAAATCAATTAAGAGCATTTACATCAATTGTTTCATCTTGAGTCAAGTCTAAGGCACCAAACAAGTCTATCTCCAACTCTATACCGAGTTGATCTCCTATATCATCATCGTACTCTAGCATCGTACGTTCACCTAAAAGTACTTGATCATCTTCTTCAATAAAGTGTGGTGATTCTTGATGATCATTGTCTTCTTCCTTAATATCGTGATCTCCATCTTCCTCCTATGCGATGTCATTATGCACATCTTCCCCTTGGCTCATATTGTGATCTTCATCTTCTTTGCTAGATTCATCAATTGGATCTGGCATTGGTAGTGGCATCTCCATATCCACATCTCTATCTTAAAAAATTTGCTTACTTCATGGTGCAACTTGGATCACGTACCACCATCTTGGATCAAAACGATCCAGATGAAAAACCACCTATATTGAAGATGGGTGCCAAATGTCATCAATTATATGTATGAAATTATGCTCAAGTACATGTATCAATGGATCTTTAAAAATGAAAGCTTCGATTAATTAAATCATTAGTATGCACCTGCTCATAGTGCTCAGGACGAACAAATGTATCACTTTCATCGGTCCAATGTTTGGTGGAGTCTATTGCAAAGAAACTGCTACTATCTTTTCTCACTGTCGCATGGGAACCGTTGTAAATAGTTCTAAACCATTTTACATCAAGAATGAAAATACTAAATCGTCTAAAATCAACTTCATAGATGTCGCGTATGGTTCCACAATAATCCAACTGTGAGGCGAGAAGATTGGTATCCGAAGCACTTGCTTGGCTATCTTGTGTAAAGTTAGCCATGTCTCCACAATCATACATAATGTCGTCCATATGACCATAATGCACTGTACTTTTTGTACTATAAAAGAGCATCATTAAAACAATGAAGATGCATATATTTTATAGCATATATTGCCACAAATAATTACTTAATTATGTCAAGAGGTAAGGATAACTCTATGGCGTTGGGTCAATGGGGTTCGACCAGTGAGATACAACTAATGCACCAACTGGCGGGATATTTTGTCGATGGGATAGCTCTATGGCACCGACTCGACAGGATAGGAAAATACAAACTGATTTTTGTGATTTTTTTGAAGGATTTGAGTTTTTGTCTTGGATTTGTGATGCTAGGAGGGTGCTACACTACCTAGTTCACCTATACAATGAAAAAAACTTGAAGAAAAAACACTTTTTGAAAGCAAAGATGCAAAATTCCATGAAGGGTGAGTTCTAGAACACAAAACAACTTCAAGATTTGGCAAGCATCAACATTTTGGTTGTTTTTTAAGGGATTGGACCTCACACACTCCTTATCAATCACACCCACTACGTTCCTATCAAATTAAAACACTAAAATGCATAAAAAACAAGCTTCCAATGCCACCAAATGTCTTTCCAACAAGAAAAAATAGTTTTCCTACTTTTCCATCCACATTCTCACTTCCTCCCTCTCTTTTCTTCTACAACTCCAATAACACTCCAGGTTAGTCTTGAAGAGTTGTGCAATGGGTAGTTATCGAAGGGAAACAAGTCCAAATGCAAAAGCATACCTTTTCTCCCCGTTAGCAGTATTAGTGGGTCTCGGTGGTGACTCACGTGTCATGGGGATGTTGAAGATATGCCGATGGAGCCTCTACTCCAAGCTACTCCTCGTGGGAGTAATGCAAAGCACGAGTCATCCACAAGTGTCACTTAAGCAGCCTCCAGATTGTTTCAATGTGTTTCCACACGAGAAAGAGGAAGGGGGGAGAGGGGAGAAGAGAAGGGAGAAGGGAAGGGGATGGAGAAGGAGAAGGGGGATGGAGTGGCAAACACAAGGGCACTACAATGGAAATAAGGGAACACCCAAAACACTCTCTTGGAAGAGAAGAAGGAGCTTGTATTCAAACTTGTGCAAATAGCAATGAAGACCAAAGTAAACACTTTGGCCTTTTATACAAGTCACCTTTTGAAGGGACGGCCAACCCTTTTCCTTTTTAGCACTCTCCTTCTCTTTTACAACCAAAGGCTCTTGGGCTCATAGGATGCCAAGGCATATTGCTATTCTTTCCATCTCTCCCTACTAGTGGAAATAGCAGTTGTGCTAACGATATTAAAGGGCTTGGGACAAACCTGGTATTAGGAGGTGGTCCTAACCGGTTCCCAAATAGCACTTGTGTTAGCCTCGCGCCTCCTAGGCTTAGGTGATTTGGGGCTCGAACTCCCTGAGCGCCCTCATGCCTTAAACCATTTTGGACTCGAACCCCATGAATGCAGCTCAAAACCTAGAGTGGCGAGGCTTAACTTCCGCGAGACACTCAATGGTAACCCAACACATTGCCTACAATCTTTTGCCTCGGGATATTTAGGGATCAAACAACCCGAGTTTGAGTTGTACTCCTTTCATCGCTATTTTTGTTTGCGTAGCTATTTTTATGGATGTGGACTTGAAATGTGCATGTTGCTTGCAATCTTTAGTCTTGGTGTTAGTTGAAACATACAACCTGTGCCTGGAATCCTTGGACTTGGGTATTTGGCGATCAAACTCCTTGAGCTTGTCCGTTGAAGTAGATCATGTGGCTTGATGACCTCTAATCACTATGATTACCCTGCATTCGGTGGTTGTACTTTGTGGATGTTAACAGTGATGTACATGAGACTTTGCAAGGTATGAAGGCTTGTGTAAATGATTCCATCATTCCATGAGAAAACGGTGTCAGGTATTATAGCTGTTTTTGAACGGGGCTCATCGAGCTCTCAACTTAAGCCCCATGCAAGGTTTGGCACAGATCCACCAACACTTGTACATGAGGATGCCAACCCCATCATTTCATATATTTCCTAAACCTACACACTGCACAAAAAAAATGGAGAGCCTTGCTTGCGCACCCATAGAGTTGGTGTCTGATGCACATGAAATGTTTCAAGGGCATGTAAGTGAAGGTCACTCAACTTAAGACCCGTGCAAGTTTTAGCATTGATTTAACATTTGGACATGAGGATGTCAATCATTGCTGCATATTTTTCCTACATCTACACATGTACATGCATGAAATTTGGGAGTCTTGTTTGCCCACCCACATCAAAGCTGTTGTGGGAATGTAGGAATTCCATGGTTATTATGTATATCATGTTATAACTTTAATACATTTCATTGGTATAACATATTAGGCAAGTTTAATTGCCTTTTTAGACATTAACATTCAATCATATTTATTAATTTTTGGGTACTATCAATCCAAGAGCAAATAAGTAGGGTGACCTTGGCAAAAAAAAGACGCATTTAACACTCCATGTAGGTACGGAATTTCAAGGTTTCTTTATTTTTCTATAACACATTCAAGACTTGATGGGCTCTCCCATCTATTGCACCTCCAACATTGGTGATGATCTTTTTCAAGATGAGGGGAAGGTGTGTTACCTTACAATTCTAAATTTATGGAGAGAGTTGTGCCATGCATTATGTATGGAATTTTGTTTTCCACCATTCCCCTCTTCCTTGTCCTTGTGCACACATTTTAATGAGCACCTTCTTCATTCACATTTACATTTCGTTTCCATTCCATGTCAAACCTGCTAATGTTTTTCTCTTTCCTCTTTCTTTACTAGACTTTGTGAATTTAAAACAAGCATCATACTTGGGACAAATATATTATTCAAAAGGTACACATAGCACAACCTTTTAGCTCTACTACAGTTTTAAATGGATAACCTAGCTAAGCATTCTAGTTGATGCTTGAAAAATATTTAGTTTATAAGGGTATAACATATCAGGTTGAAAGTTGGGATTCAAAAAAAGGACAAAGACACATAGAGAGAGAGAGAGAGAGAGAGAGAGAGAGAGAGAGAGAGAGAGAGAGAGAGAGAGAGATTATCTAAACTTTCTTGTCCACAATGTAGAAAGAGACCATAACAAACTGATAGAGAAATCTAGGCAGATTGAGATAGTTATGAAAGATTGCAAGAATGAAGCAAGAGATAATAATACTCATGCAGTGTAATGCCTATGTAGTAAGTGTCTTAAATGCTATATGCATCCCATTCATTGGATTAGTTTTAAAATTTCATGGGTCTTAATTTGAGTGAAATTCATGCGCATAAAAAATATAATCTGCATGAAACACCATTTGTGTGGGTGGGAGGACAAATGCCCCAATTTTGCATGTGTGAGTGTGTATGTGTAGCCAAAATATGCATCAATTGGTGGCTCCCACACTACAAGATATTCTTTTGGTTCCAAAACTTGCATGGGTGTTCTTTCATGTCCCTTAAATGCCCTTGAAAAATTTTATGTGCATCAGAACTGAAAGTGTGGGTGGGCAAGCAAGATTCCCAAATTTTGTGAATGCCCATGTGTACTTGTAGAAAAAATATGTATTGATGTGAGTGACATCCTCATGTCCAAGTGTTGGATCGGTGCCAAAGATGGATGATTTTTTCATGTTAGTTTTGTTAGGAACTGAAAGCTTTATATTGTCATCAAAAGTTTGTATGCCCTAATATATATATATATTTTGAAACATTTGCGAAGATTTGAAACTTTTATACAAAATGTTAAGTTTTGTGAGGATTGACATATTTTCCTTAAAATTTCAAAATAAAATATATAAAGCCATACTATGTTTTGCCAATATCATGAAACTAAAAAAATTTACTTGATAAATGTTTGACAACATTTTATAGTAATATAAAAGTAAAGCTTTGAGAAAAACATCCATGGTGCCAAACTTTGCATTTGTTGTGTCTATAAGGTCAATTTCAAGGGGTTCACTTAAAAGTTTTCAAGCAAGAAGGAACTAAAGAGACCATGTAGAGCTCAGAGTTCTAGGCTTGAGAACTAGAAATCTATTGGGTATCGACCTATAGGTAGATTTTTAGTCCAATATCCTAATTTTAGGCATGGTGAGGAATAAAATTTCAAGGGGGTCATGAGAAAATGTCCAAACAAGATGGCACCAAAGAGACTATGTAGAGGAGATAGATATTAGTCTTGAATGCAAGAAATCTACTATGTGTTCACATGCATTAGATTTCTAGTCCAATGTCCTATCTATTGGTGTGGATAGAAAGAAAATCCAAAGGTGGTCACTTGAAAGTTTCCAAGCAGGACGTCTTATATCCACTATTTTTAATTCCCATTCAAAGTTTCATGGGCATCGCATATCATTAGTATTGTTGTCCATGCATGATTCCCCAAAATTCACATTGGTGATGTGCACATGGATTGAAATATGGATCATTGAGCTACACTCACATGTCCAAGAGTCCAATTGAAATGAAATTTTGCCAATGCCTTATATTTACTATGTTCAATAACTTGGAAAAGTTTCATGCTAATCACATACTCTTAGCATGGGTGTGCATGCGTGATTCACCAATGCATGATGTCCACATGCATTGGAATAAGAATCAGTAAGTTGCATTCATACATCCAAGAGTCTTATTGTCATGAAAATTTATAGAGGTGATACATTAAATATTTTCTATACCCATTGAAAGTTTCATGGTGATCGCATACCATTAGTAAGGGTGGTGTGAATGCATTATTCCCCAAAAATTATGTACACATTCATTGAAGTATGAATCAGTGAGCTGCATTCACATGTATGAGAGACTTATTGTCAATGAAACTTTGCAAAGGTATTATGTTGACTATGTTCAATTCTCTTTGAAAGTTTCATTCTAGTCACATACCATTAGCATGGGCGTGCATGCATGATTCCCTAAAATTCACTTGCATGATGTGCACATGAAGCATTGAAATATCAATCAGTAAGCTCCAAGAGTCCTATCAACATGAAACTTTGCAGATGTGTTTTATTCACTATTTATCATGTCCTAGAAAAGTTTCATGGGGATCCAATTCTAGGAAAGTTTAAGTTGAGGTATGATGGTCCTTTCAAAGTGGTGGAGCATGGAGCTTTTCAACTCAGTCATTTTTATTATGCCTATGAATAGATGCCATATGTGGTTATCATAGCTCCACTATAGGTGTGGTCATAATCTATATGATCTAGGTGGAAAAAATGTGCCAGAGTCAAGTCCACCGAGTGGTTCTACAAAACAACAATTTGCTATATTTGCAAAAACAACTTTTGCCAGATCTAATTCCAGGTAGATCTAGGTTTGATCTGATGTCATCTGATGGAGTCCAATTTTTGTCAACACTTTTCAATAGTGTCTGACTATAGGAAGAAGAGTTTTGTTTTTCTAATGATGTACTACCACAGTCTAAGTAGGTTCGACAAATGCAAGTTGCGTATTGGATACGAATCCTATTTCACTCCGATCTTCTTTTGGAACAGTTAGAATGTAATTGATTTGCCTGTCTAGTGGGGTCTAATGCTTGTCTAACTTAGTTTGACTATTGGGCAAAGTCTTACCAAAATCTAACCGGTTATCGACTATTCGACTTGAATAGTCTGACTATTTGTCCATTTCACTATATATCATGCATGGTGATTCTATCGACTAAATTGCAAATTGGTACAAAGTATTTGTCTAGTGTCAATCAGAGCCATCAATTTTTGCATTGTAGCCAGTGCCATCCTTCAAGTGGTACTTGTCAAAGGTTATTTCAAACAGTGGAGTTTTTCCAAGATCTCCATGCATATTTCCCATTTGCCACTTCATTTGAGCTATGCTTCACTTCAAACAGATAGTTCAAGTGATGGGTTCATCAATTCTAGGAACTTACATGGGCAAGAGTTCATCCCATTTGCCACTTCACTTGAGCTATGCTTCACTTGAAATAGACAATTCAAGTGATGTGTTTATCAATTCTAGGAACTTACATGGGCAAGAGTTCAATGCCATCCCTGCATATGCTTCATAGTTTAGAGCTTGCACATCATTTAGAGGAGCCATTAAAAGGAGAAACAATGCAATAATAGAGCGGGGTGAGTCACAAGCAAGTTTAGAAACATCCACTTTGTAAGAGCCGCAAGATGAAAGCGCTATAGTAGGCAACTCCTATTCCACATGCACTGCCTAATGAAGAATCAGGAGAGGAGATAGTTAATGTTGCCCTGCAAGAAGAAATTGGTACAAGGTCCCTTCAAAACTTTTCTCATTTCACTTGCTTTATAGAAAAATATCCACTATCAAAAAATGATAGGACTACCAAACTATGCCAACTTGCCATGGAATATGTGAGAAGCTCCACCTGATGCACTTGAATAGCATGGGCACTTGCAATAAACTTGGGGAAAACTCCCATTCAGTTTGATAGCTAATCCAGGATTGATCGTGCATTTTTTCAAGCTTCCCTTAGTCAATGAGGATATCTCCTATGTGAAGGATGTTGAAGCCTACATGGTTCGAAAATTTGAGGCTCTGGCAATAACAAAGAATCACTTTGTACTGTACAATGTTGATGATGTCTTTTGTACCTAGGCAACAACTTGAATGGTATCTTGAATGAGTAGAATTGTTGGCAAAGACTAATACCATGTCTAGGGAAAGCTATACAATTATCAGGGCTGTAGCAAAGGGATGCAACATATCATGGGCGAATTGGCTCTTTGAAAAGTTGATGGATGAGGTCAGCAAAAAGGATCTATCATACACAAATAGCCACTCCAAGGTGGGTCTGTTCATATGTTCTCTCTATGATTATAGTAAAAGATCTTTTATTTTGATTAGAGAAATTCTAGATCCAAATGAGGAGGCTAGAACAAAAGAAAAAATGTGATATCACTGAAGAGGAGCAAAAGTGGTAGTCTTTTAATAATTACAAGGCTGCCCTAGGGTTGCTAAGAATACAGACGAGGTTTACATGGCGGCATTTAGAACACCACCATCTGATGCCTTGTGGGATAAACCGATTAGGGGTGCCAAGTTACTGAGTATGATTGTGGAGGATAAAATAAATAAGAATGTAAAGAGGAAGGTGAAGAAATCTACTACTACAATACCAGAGGATTCATCTACCACAAAGGTCCCTATTGTGCCATTTGTACAAAATCAAGATAGATCATCTTCATCTACAGGATCTGGTTTGAGAGAAGGTTTATTTAAGATTGATCAATTAAGGAGGTAAAGCATGATATGGGAATCATTCACTCATTTCATGATCAACAAAGTGTGATATGGGAGAAATTTGATTTTCAATTACAGGAATTGAAAAAGTACAAAGAGGAAATGATGCACCAAATTGATGTGCACAAAGCAGAGCACAAATAATTTGAAGCAATGAAGAAAAAATTGGAAGAAGTAAAGACAAGTTATGCCACATAAAAGTATCAAAAAGAGGATAAGTTTGAGAAATTTTGGAAAAGTGTGTTTGTCCAACATACATGTTTACCTACCATTCAAAAATGGATGGAAGAGATGAAATAGAATTCTTTAGTGAACTACAAAGTATGCAAAGGGGTAGTCCATTAGCATGAATGCATGAGCATGATTCCCCAAAACTCACATGCGTGATGTGCACATGCAGAATCAGTGAGCTGCACACGTCTAAGAGTCCAATTGGAATGAAAATTTGGGGAATTTTTTCAGAGGTATTATATTGACTAGGTTAGTTCTTGTGGAAATTTTCATGTTTATCTCATACCATTAGCATGTGTGGGGATTCATAATTATGCAAAAGGTATATGCATGATGTGCACATGCATTGAAATATGAATTAATGAGTTGCATTTGCACGTCCAAGTGTCCAATTGGCATCAAACTATATAGATGCATCATATTGACTATGTTTGATGCTTGTGCAAAGTTTGATGGTGTTAATATGATTGTGCATGTGTGATTCCCCATAATTGACATCGTTGATGTGTACATGCATTGAAATTTGAATCACTGAGATGCATTCACATGTCCAAGAGCTCAATTGGCATGAAATGTGTAGACATCTTATATTGACTATATTTGATGCTTGTGCAATGTTTCATGGTGATCGCATACTGTTACCATGGGCATGCATGCAAAATTTCCCAAAATGATGTGCACATGCATTCAAACATGAATTAGTGAGCTACATTCATATATCCAAGAGTACAAATGGAATGGAGCATTTCAAAGGTCTAATATTGAATATTTGCAATGATGTTGATCCCAGTGCACATGCATGATTCCCCAAAACTCACATGCATGGAACTATGGATTGGTCAGCTGCATTGAAACATCCAAAAGTTTGGTTGGCATGAAAATTTCTAGAGGGCTTATAAACACTATGTTAATTCCCATGCAATTTTTCATGCTTATTGCATACCATTAGCACGTCACGTGCGTGATTCCCCAAAATTCACTTGTGTGCTGACATGAATTGGAATATGCTTTGCTGAGCTTCATTCACACTTCCCAGAGTCTGACTAGCATAAACATTTGCAAAGGTATTATATTGACTATGTCCAATGCATGTGGAAGGTTTCATGATGTGACATCATACCATTAGTATGGGTGCTTTGATGCCAAAAAATGATTTTTTTTTTTTGGCATTGGTATTGTTTTCTTCTATGTTTGATAAGAGTTTGAGTATCAAGTGATAGCCTACTGGCTCTCACTTATTTTTATTTTCTAAGATATTGTATGGGATTGAGAGGATGAGTGGAATGGATCATTGTAAATACCATAAGTACGAATTATAAATACCTTGGTATGGGGTGAGAGTTATTTGTGTATGGGATATTATGGGGATTTTAGTAAGAAGAGTGAGTCATATAAAGAGGTGGGCTCATGTCCATGTGTTCCAATAATGTAAGAAAGGCCACATGCCAAGTGTGTGGAAGGCATGTGGAGGAGTGTGGAGTCAAGAGGAATGCTTCTAGAATTCCCATGTGGAATACGGAGGATGTGGACATATGGAAAAGTGAGGGTCCCTATGGGCTCCATGTGGGGAGACTCTTGACTTTCTCAATATTCTAAGAGTCTTGAGCATCTTTTGATGGGACACATGGCAAGAGTAGCCAAAAAGGACATGGATGGTGACATACAGGCTTATGTGATTGATGGGGAAAAGAATCTACAGGTAGCAATTGTAAATGGGTGGAGGGTGAGAAAATCTCTATAAAAGGAGCCCTCCTCTCCCTTGTTCATCATCTCTTCCACCATTAGGCCTCGTGTTGTTGTAGCTCTAGTCTCCTCAAGCCTCTTCCATGAGCCTTCTTTCCCTCTTTTAGATATTCTCTTAGGTAGACTCTTGAGTCCATCTCTCTCTAGTTTATTCTCTCTCTATGAGTAGTCTTGGAGCTTTCGCTCCCTCTTGTATGTATGAAACCTCTTCTTCTCCCTTGTGTTTATAGTATATTGAGTTGCATTGAAGTGGAGTGTCACTCTATTGGTAATGGTCACTTCAAGTTCTCTCTCTTGAGTATCTCTTCCCTTTTTTTTTCCATTGCTTTCTCTTCCAAAGTGCTCAAAGTGTTGTCTATTCAGTTGCTCATTGCGCATACAAGGTTTATCTATTTCCCAAGCTACAAAGGGAGCTCTTCCTTCTCTCCTAGGCAACCTCTATGGGACTTGGATCGTTGATGAAGTCTAAGCATGGAGGTAGTATTCTCCCAAGTCGGCACCAGTAGAAGGAGTAGGTGTTTTTAATGACAGTTTGACCCCCTGTCAGTATTTTGCTCATTACTTTGTGCTCGGTGGTCCGATTTGGAAAAAACTTATATTAGCATGAAGCTCTCTTTAAGGAGCATCATCCTTTATCTTCAGTTATTGTATTAGATGTCAAACCCAAAATCTATGACTCTATATGTGTGACTATTTCTTTTTCAAATAGTTTTTACCCCCATCTAGTAAACTTCCCATATCTTTTTGACCGCTTCTTTGTTTCTTATGAAGCTTATATCAAAGCGAAGCCCATTTCAAGATGCATCTGGATATGTGTTTGAATATTTTATATCATATCTCTAAGTTATGGGTCTCTGTGTCTTATGGTAGTTTGGAGAGTGTTTTGAGCTAAGTGTAAAGGTGTCTATGAAGGAGGTGCAACGTTTCCTCAGAACCTACCCATCCGACCCAATCAGCCCTTTCAAACTCCTTGATATATATTAGTTCATGTCATGTTAAGCCATAAGATCTTCTTTTAACAACCTATCGCTCTTCTCTTTGGCGTAGATTGGCTTGCTGAGATTATGGCCTCCGCTGATCCTTTCCTTCTCCCTATGCTTGAGTACAACATCACTTGGGATGTTACCATCTGTTGGGATATCTCAAGGTGTATGCCTCAGGCACACCTTGGTTTCTATGTGTGAGTGCTAGAGGCACAGTCAGGTGCCCATAAGCATAGTTAGGTGGTGGAAAGCCACATAGGATGATTGAGAGAATCTAGGAGCAGATTGAGGAGATGATTGTGGAGCTCTGAAGTCATCAGTGATGTTAGTGAGCATGTAAGAGGTGCCTACATAAGGACCTCACTCTTCTTCATTTCATAATGCAAGTATTTTGAGTTTGTGTCCACTCTATGCTTTCTTTTCAGTTTACCAACATGGTATCAGAGCCATTTGATCCCCCTTGATCTAATTCTGCCACATCATCATCTTCTTCTCCATCTTTTTCTTCACCATCTCTTCCTCTTTTTCCCAAAATTTTGCTTAAGCTTGTTCTCCTCTGTTTCTCTGCCGTTCTCCACGCCCTTCCTGTTGGAGATCCACCTCAAAGGGGCAAATCCCTGGCTGCAAGAAATTGACGAACCTCTACTTCTGCTCGTCACCATTTCACACGGTTCGTCGATCCTTCTACCTGCATTTTCTCTCAACATGTTCCATGCTTCTCTAATTCCTTTCAGAGGGAGTTTGTCCATACCTAGAGCTATACTATGCTGAAATTTGAACAAATATTCAAGCTGAAAACAGAGAAAAACCAATCGAAAATGGAGAGACAAGCTATGGCACCCTGACGTGTTTTTGCGCCCTTCCTTCTTAGTGCACCTCTTGTGGTATATAAGCTCTCTTTTGCCTTAGAAACCCCCTTTTCCTTTGCTCTGAAGAGTGAGATACAAGCCCTCCAAGTTCAGTCTTTTGATTTTGACAGTTTTGACAAGTTTTTGAAGATGATGCTACATAAAATGCTACTCTAGCATTTTTGAGTTTTTTGAAGTTTTCAATAACATCAGTACAACTGTGGCTTCAGCTTTGCTTTGAGTTGATATACCTGGTTTTGATTGGAAAGCTTTCATTTTAGCCACCTCTATGAAGCATGTAAGAAAAAGCATCATTGATTGAATTTTGGTCACTAGCCTTTGCTATATTAAATGCTTATATTTGGAAGCCTTTCAGTGTTATTCTAGCCTTGTAAGAGAGAAGACATTGCCCAATACCTGGGTTATACCCTCTCATGGCTACCATATTGAATATAGATAAGTTCAATGGAAAGGGCTTCCACACATGGCAGATGAAGGTGAAATTTGCATTGATGAGGGAAAACCTCTCGAGACTTGTCAAACCGACTTCAACTTCTTCTTCTACATCCTCCAATGCTGGAGAATCCTCAGCTCCAACACACCCGGCAAGGGATCCTGCTAGAGAGGAGAAAGCATATGGTATCATTGCTCTTGCTTTAGGAGATGATTATATTCATCACATCTCTGACTTAGAGTCTCCTTCAGAAGCTTGGCAGAAGCTTGACATGATTTTTGGTGCTAGCTCTCACATCTCTAAATTATCACTTAAAATCTCTTTCTTTGAATTGAAGATGGTTAGTGGCACTTCTTTGGCAGCCCATGTCAATTACATGCGGAGTCTTATGACTCAACTTGCTTCTATCAACTCTCCTATCACTACAGATGATGCTATGGTAGTGTTGCTTAAGAGTATGCCTGAAGATTATGATCATATTGTTACCACTTTGAAAAATCTTCCTAATCCTAATCTTGAAGGTATTATCTCTGCTCTCCAAGAAGAAGAAAGGCACATGGAGCTCAGGAAAGGTAATGACACAGCTTATGCTGTAAAAATCTAGAAGGGCAAGTTTACACCTTGCAATCATTGTGGAAAAACAAATCACCTTTCAAAGGACTGCTTCAAAATCAATCCATGCAAACACTGTGGCAAAACCAATCATCATGAGAAGTTTTACAGAGCCAAAAAGGAAGCAACTTCAAAGACAGAAAATGCCAATCTACTTTCAGTTGATGTGCCTTCACAAGATGAGGCATTCTTTGAAGATTATGCATTTTGAATCATCTCTATGTATGCTCCAGATCTCTCTTTTTATGTTGAGTCAAGGTACTCAGCCTGGATAGTCCTCCAAAATGAATGAAATAAACTATTGTGTTTTGTGTGTTTTGTAAACACCTCTGATCACCTTATGATGTAGGCCATGTGTATGTGTTTTGCTCCATGGTACTTCCTATAGACATTGTGTGCATGTACATGCAGGGGAGATAACCATTGGAAGGTCTTTTTGTATCCCTTTTTGTTTGCCTTACACCCATGGGAACCCTTGCTAGCTTGAGATCCTAGCCATTGATAGATCCATGACCACCATGAGATGGCACGAGACACCTTGTGCTAGCTGTATCCTTGACATAGCCTCAGGCATTCCCTTGAGGGGGGGTTTGTTGGGATATGTCAAGGTGTATACCTCAGGCACACCTTGGTTTCTATGTGTGAGTGCTAGAGGCACACTTAGGTGCCCATAAGCACAATTAGGTGGTGGAAAGCCACATAGGATGATTGAGAGAATCTAGGAGCAGATTGAGGAGATGATTGTGGAGCTCTGAAGTCATCAGTGATGTTAGTGAGCATGTAAGAGGTGCCTACATAAGGACCTCACTCTTCTTCATTTCATAATGCAAGTATTCTGAGTTTGTGTCCACTCTATGCTTTCTTTTTAGTTTACCAACACCATCTTCATTCTCATCTAAGGGAAGAAATTATGGTGTGGTCTCTTGGTATAGTAGCTTCTTTTTAATGTCCCTTTTCCAGTGATAACTATCTCTATCACTTAGTTTAAAAGTAGCACAAAGTGAAGAGGTGCATGAAGTTTATTACCCCAAAATTCATGTCACATCTTTTGGTGGAGACGCTGGGTACTTTTGGTATTGGATTCATCCTTCCTTACTAAACAGTGTAATGGATTACACGTTGTGCCTAGTATGGGCATGTGTTTTCTGATGTGATAAAGAAGATGCCTAGAAGAACTCCATTAGAAGAGATTGTAGGCCGTTTAAGAGAACTAAAAGATTGTGAAGGTGATGCTCAAGCTATTTGCACAATCATTACGATCATATCCTTTATGTTTGCACTCTTGAATATGTTGTTGAATCAACAATGCCGGCAACAGGCACAATGATAGATTGGGGGTTGTTTCATGCACTAGAAGCTTGGTGTGAAGAAGAGTTGAGTCTTTGTGTAGTTTTTGACTATAATAGTGGAGTGGTGATTCTCAATGCTTTCAACTTCTTTTGCTATGCAAATGATGAAGAGCACAATATCTTGAAGCTATTATGTGCGCTTCCAATTGTCAGAAGGGTGATTCTTGAATGCATGTATACACAATGTTTTCATGGTGCTGGTTGGTCAATTATTTTTAAGGATTTTATTGAGGATCACATTGTGGAGGGTTTTCAACAAGTGGTTATGCATAAGAAGTTGGTATTGCTATACTAAGGCTCTGTGGGATCTTGTTTGAGATATTATTTGGATCTTGGTGTTTCCCTTTCGTGTTTCATCATGGTGAAGATTCCAGTGTTTCGAGGGACCCAAGGACAAGACCTGGAGTCTTATCTTTGGGATTTTGTTCAGGGATGCCGGGTTTCTGGATGGTCCATGAAGGATCGGGTGGAGATTTTGCCTGATTTTCTTGAAGGTGTAGCCTTGAGTTGGCATGAGGCCTTGCCAAACTCTACCAAGGAGGACTAGGACCAGGTGATGGCTACAATGAAGCAGGGGTTTGGGGCAGTGGAGTCACCAAATGCTTTGATGTTGCAGCTGGACTGGTTCTATCAAGAAAGGGTGAGATGGTCTCTGCATTGGCAATCCGATATGAAACTTTATGGACAAAGTATGAAAGGGCAGCTTTGCGAGCTATGGCATCTGCATCATCGCCCCTAAAAGTCTCGTAGGGATGGAGCACTTAAAGATGAGCAAATTTTTTATGGCTTTGGAGCCTTGTATTAGCTCAAAAGGAATGAGTAAAGATCCAACAACATATGTGGAGGCACTTCGCATTGCAACCAAGAAAGAAGCTTCTCTAAAGATCGAATCCTCTTTTGTATCTTCAATAGCTTTAACTTCTAAGGTGGAGGTAATGGGCACTTCTCAGGTACCAAAGTCCTTTGAGTTAGATCATAATATCTCCCAATTGATGGCAGAGTTTGTTGATTTGAAATTGTGTTTGGTTAATGCACGACAACCTAGAGCACCAAAGGGTGAAGATAGGCCTCGAGATAAGAGTGGGGTCACTTGCTATGAATGTAATGAAAAATGTCACTATCACCCTGAGTGTCCTAGATTGAGAAAGAAAGAAGAAAAACAAGTATCCTTGTTAGAAGCTTCTTTAGGGGATGAGGAAAGAGAGGTAATGATGGCTAAATGGGGGCGTGGTAAAGCAAAAGAAGAAGAAGAAAGCAAGGAAGAAGTAGATGAGGAACATCAGGAAGAGGAACATAGTAGTAAGAAAAAGAAGGCATTTAGAAGGAGAATAAGCCAGTCCGTTAGCACAAGGAATTGGAAGCTATGACTTGTTGTTTGACCTTAAAGAAAAGGAAGCTCATATCACCTTTGGTCGATTACTTGCTTTGTCTCCAAAACTACAGAAGGAATGGGGAAAGCTAGCAAGCACAAGAGTGTCAAAGAGGAAAAAGAATAAAAGTGCCATTCGTGTTGTTCAAAAGGTAGATATAGATGTTGGTGATGATGTACCTGTGGTTAATGTGGTCATTGATGGTCAAGTGATTTCTAATGTGTACATTGATGGAGGTGCATCAATTAATGTCATGAGTGAGAAGAGCATGATAGATGTTGATTTAAAATAATCTAGTACTACCTCTCCTTATCGCATGAAATTGCCTGATAACACTATGGTTAAGACCTTGGGAGTTGTGAAGAATCTAGAATTGGATGTATGTGGAATTTCTATGCCGACTACTTTTCAGATGATCCCTACCAAGCCAGATGCACGTGCCTATCCATTGATTTTGGGAACTCCTTGCTACACAAGGAGAAGGATGTTTAAAAGTGGGATACTGGAGAATTGAATTTGCAGGGAAATGATAAGAAGGTGCGCTACAACATTAGAAGTCACAAAAAGAAAGTTGTCAAGGAGGAGTCTTCAACATTAGAGAGTTAGAGCTCTGACTTAACCGATGAAGAAGAAGAGATAGGGTGAAGCTCTCTTTAAGGAGCATCATCCTTTATCTTCAGTTATTGTATTAGATTTCAAACCAAAAATCTATGACTCTGTGTGTGTGACTGTTTCTTTTTCAAACACTTTGTACCCCCGTCTAGTAAACTTCCCATATCTTTTCGACCGCTTCTTTGTTTCTTATGAAACTTATATCAAAGCAAAGCCCATTTCAAGCAAATCTGGATATGTGTTTGAAGATTTTATTTCATGTCTCCATTGAAAGTGATGGGTCTCTATGTCTTATAGTTTGGAGAGTGTTTTGAGCTAAGTGTAAAGGTGTCTATGAAGGAGGTGCAATGTTTCCTCGGAACCTACCCATCCGACCCAATCAGCCCCTTCAAACTCTTTGATATATATCAGTTCATGTCATGTTGAGCCACAAGATCTTCTTTCAACAACGTATCGCTCTTCTCTTTGGCACAGACTAGCTTGCTGAGATTATGGCCTCTGCTGATCCTTTCCTTCTCCCTATGCTTGAGTACAACATCACTTGGGATGTTACCATCTTCATTCTCATCTAAGGGAGGAAATTATGGTGTGGTCTCTTGGTATAATAGCTTCTTTTTAATGTCCCTTTTCTAGTGATAACTATCTCTATCACTCAGTTCAAACACTCAGTTCAAAAGTAGCAAGAAGTGAAGAGGTGCGTGAAGTTTATTACCCCAAACTTCATGTCACATATTTTGGTGGAGATGCCGGGTACGTTTGGTATTGGATTCATCCTTCCTTACTAAATGATCTCGGCTATAATGGATTGCATGTTGTGCCTAGTATGGGCATGTGTTTTCTGATGTGAGAAAGAAGATGCCTGGGAGAATTCCATTAGAAGAGATTGCATGCCATTTAAGAGAACTAGAAGATTGTGAAGGTGATGCTCAAGCTATTTGCACGGTCATTATGATCATATCCTTTATGTTTGCACTCTTGAATATGTTACTAAATCAACAATGCCGACAATGGGCATAATGATAGATTGGGGATTGTTTCATGCACTAGAAGCTTGGTGTGAGGAAGAGTTGAGTCTTTGTGTAGTTTTTGACTATAACAGTGGAGTGGTGATTCTCAATGCTTTCAACTTCTTTTGCTATGCAAATGATGAAGAGTACAATATCTTGAAGCTATTATGTGGACTTCCAATTGTCAGAAGGGTGATTCTTCAATGCATGTATACACAATGTTTTCATGGTGCTGGTTGGTCACTTATTTTTAAAGATTTTATTGAGGATCACATTGTGGAGGGTTTTCAACAAGTGGTTATGCATAGTAAGTTGGTCTTGGTATACTAAGGCTCTATGGGATATTGTTTGAGATATTATTTAGATCTTGGTGTTTCCCTTTCCTGTTTCATCATGGTGAAGATTCCAATATTTTGAGGGACCGAAGGGGAAGACTTGGAGTCTTATCTTCGGGATTTTGTTCGAGGATGCTGGCTTTCTGGATGGTCCATGAAGGATCGAGTGGAGATTTTGCCTGATTTTCTTAAAGGAGTAGCCTTGAGTTGGCATGAGACCTTGCCATACTTTACCAAGGAGGACTAGGACCAAGTGGTGGCTACAATGAAGCAGGGGTTTGGGGCAGTGGAGTCGCCAAATGCTTTGATGTTGCAGTTGGACGGGTTCTATCAAGGAGAGGATGAGATGGTCTCTACATTGGCAATCCGATATGAAACTTTATGGACAAAGTATGAAAGGGCAGCTTTGCGAGCTGTGGCATCTACATCATCGGCCCATTAAAGTCTTGTAGGGATGGAGCACTTAAAGATGAGCAAATTTTTTATGGCTTTGGAGCCTTGTCTTCACTCAAAAGTAATGAGTAAAGATCCAACAACATATGTGGAGGCACTTCGCATTGCGACCAAGAAAGAAGCTTCTCTAAGGATCGAATCCTCTTTTGTGTCTTCAACGGCTTTAACTTCTAAGGTGGAGGTAATGGGCACTCTATTGAGAGATATGGTGCCATGAGCACATAGATTAAAGGGCTAAGGTATGGTATAGGAAAGAATTAAAGTAGCCACCCTAGGATGTGGACTACATGATGTGGAGATGTGGATTGAGGATATCCAGGAGAGATGTGGATGAGAGGATCCCACATGGTTTGACTATTCTAAAGGCTCTCTCTATATAAGAGGCCTATCATGTATTGTTGAACACACATTATAATAGATTGTTTGCTACCCTATGTCTCTCTTGTGGTGCTTTGATCCTCCTTGATCCCTCACTTTGACATGGTATCAGAGCTCCCTTGCCTTCCACTGAGGCATCGCGATTCTTGAGAGAGTGAGAGTGATCGAGAGTTTGAGAGTTCTCTTGAGTGTTCTTCGTGAGAGTTCATTTCTGTCCATAGTAGCAAACACTCAATCTATTGTAATGTGTGTTCATTACTTGAGCTAAACAAGATCCAGTTATTCCTAATGTTCACAATCAACAGGATTTGCAGGCATTTAAAGGCTGGCATGAGAAATACATGATAGGCCTCTTATATAGAGAGAGCCTTTCGAATAGTCAAACCATGTGGGATCCTCTCATCCACATCTCTCCTTGTGGATGTCCTCAATCCACATCTCCACATCATGTCGTCCACATCCTAGGGTGGCTACTTTAATTCTTTCCTATATTATACCTTAGCCCTTTAATCTCTCTCACAAGGACACACATGCAGATTCTCTCTTACTAAATTTTCTAAGAACCTCCAAAGATATCATACGACCATGAATTTGCCCAAAAACAAATCATTCAACATTTGCTAGAAGGTAGCAGGAGCATTGGTCCTTTGATCCTCCTTGATCCCTCACTTTGACGCACTCTTTAGTACCAAAGTCCTCTGAGTTAGATCATAATATCTCCCAATTGATGGCAGAGTTTGTTGATTTGAAATTGCATTTGGTTAATGCACAACAACCTAGAGCACCAAAGAGTGAAGATAGGCCTCGAGATAAGAGTGGGGTCACTTGCTATGAATGTAATGAAAAATGTCACTATCGCCCTGAGTGTCCTAGATTGAGAAAGAAAGAAGAAAAAAAAGTATCCTTGTTAGAAGCTTCTTTAGGGGATGAGGAAAGAGAGGTAATGATGGCTAAACGGGGGCGTGGTAAAGCAAAAGAAGAAGAAGAAAGCAAGGAATAAGTAGATGAGGAATATCATGAAGAGGAATACCGTAGTAAGAAAAAGAAGGCATCTAGAAGGAGAATTAGCCTGTCAGAATTTCCTTTAGGACAAGGAATTGGAAGCTATGACTTGTTGTTCGACCTTAAAGAAAAGGAAGCTCATATCACCTTTGGTCAATTACTTGCTTTGTCTCCAAAACTACAGAAGGAATGGGAAAGTTAGCAAGCACAAGAGTGTCAAAGAAGAAAAAGAATAAAAGTGCCATTCCTATTGTTCAAAAGGTAGATTAGATGTTGGTGATGATGTACCTGTGGTTAATGTGATCATTGATGGTCAAGTGATTTCTAATGTGTACATTGATGGGGGTGCATCGATTAATGTCATGAGTGAGAAGACCATGATAGATGCTGATTTAAAATACTCTAGTACTACCTCTCCTTATTGCATCAAATTGGCTGACAACACTAGGGTTAAGACCTTGGGAGTTGTGAAGAATCTAGAAGTGGATGTATGTGGAATTTCTGTGTCAACTACTTTTCAGATGATCCCTACCAAGTAGAGGCACGTGCCTATCCATTGATTTTGGGAAGGCCTTGGCTACACAAGGAGAAGGCTATTCAAAAGTGGGATACTAGAGAATTGGTTTTGCAGGGAAATGATAAGAAGGTGCGCTACAACATCAGAAGTCATAAAAAGGAAGTTGTCAAGGAGGAGTCTTCAACATCAGAGAGTTTGAGCTCTGACTTAACCGATGAAGAAGAAGAGACAGGGTATAGCTTTGAGGAGTCCACCAGCTCAGAGAGTGAGGTGGAAGGAGTGGCCTTTGGTCTTTGTCTTGGTGTTGATTAGGATGAATTAGGAAGGAACAAGGTGGTGGCGCAAGAAGATCCAATAGAGACACTTCATGTGGAGGATGTGGAGCACACTAGATGTCACCAATGCAATGAAGAGCTTCTTGGTGATTCTCGATCAAGTAGTAAGAAGCTCTGGTATGTCAGATGATTTCCCATATCTCTTTCCAACAAGCTATTCACAGGTTTGATTAGTCTCTCTTCTAGAGCACAAGATTGAGTTGAAGCCAGAAAGCAAGCCAGTCATGCAATGCTTAAGGTGATTGGGGGTGATCCAAGCTGAGGTACTAAAGAAAGAGGTAACACAACTACTTGAGGCAAAATTCATCTTTCCTATTGATGATTCAGAATGGATATATCCTGTAGTTGTCACCAAAGAAAGGAAATAAGTGGCGGGTTTGTGTGGGCTTTTGTCCTTTGCATGCATGCACTAAGAGGGATCATTTTCCTTTGCCATTGCAAGATGAAATACTAGATCAAGTAGCAAGGCATGAGATGTATTCTATATGTGATGGGTATTCTAGGTACTTTCAAATTTGCATTTGGGAGGAAGATCAAAAGAACACATCATTTGTCACACCTTGGGGAGTTTTTCCTTATAGAGTCATGCCTTTTAGGTTGACCAATGCACCAGTTACATTTCAAAGGTTCATGAGTCAAGTCCTTGAGCCTTACTTGGGAAAGTTCATGAGGGTGTTTTTTGATGATTTTGCATTTATTCTCGGTGCATAGATCACATGGAGAAGTTAAAGATGGACTTAGCTAGGATTGATGAAGCAAAAGGGTGTCTAAATCCTAGAAAGTGTCATTTGGCTCAAACAAAAGTAGTCTTGTTAGGGCATATTGTGTCTAAAGAAGGCCTGCAAATGGATCCTAACAAGGTTCAAGCAATCATGGCATTGCCAAGTTCTGAGTGTGTCATTGGTGTTCGCAAACTTCTAGGAAAGAGCAAGTATTATCAATGCTTTTGTGATGATTTCACAGAGATAGTGCATCCCATGAACTTGTTGAAAAGAAAAGGAGTTTCTTTCCAATGGGGTGTGAAGCAACAAGAGTATTTTCAGCAACTTAAGGAGGCCATGAGTAAGGGCCCAATATTGAAGCCCCTTGATTGGTCTCAAGACTATTATGTAAATCCAAGTGTATCTTTGCATTCAGTTGGTGTTGTATTGCTACAAAAAGGAGAGGTAGGTAGAATACAACCCATCTTTTATGCCAGCTGACAACTTACAAAGTTGGAAACAAGGTATGAGGAAATGGAGTAGCAAGCCCTCTCTTTGGTGTTTTCAGTCAGAAAGTTTCACTACGATTTATTACATCGGCCATTTTTCTTCCGTACCGCTCAATTTGTATTAGCATATCTAGTTCGCAAGCCTAATTCTAGGGGGAGATTTGCAAAATGGTTGTCAGAGCTTCAAGAGTTCTCTTTCTCTTTTGTCATTGAAAATACCACTAGGTCCACTATGGTAGATTTGATCACAGGATGATAGGATCTAAGAGAAGAAAAGAAATATAAGGAGGACATTAATGATGAAAGGGAGACACCACCAACAGCTTTTATCTTGTATTTTGATGGGGGTTTTAGTCCTTCATGCCAACAAGGAGCCGAGGGGATAGTCTTGATGAATTCTGGAGGTCAAGAGGTGTGGGCAAGAGGACAAGAGCTTCCAGGTATCACAACTAATAATGCAGCTGAGTAGAATGCTTTGACTCTTGGTTTGGAGGGTTGTCTTCAAAGTCAAGTTAAAGAATTGGAAATAAGAGGAGATTCCTAGCTTATTATAAAGCAAATGCAAGGGCATTACAAGACAAGGAGTCCTCATTTGAAGGAGCTTAATCAAAAGGCTATGGCACTATGTAGTCAATTTGATTTTTGCAAGTTTGTTCATATAAATAGAAAAGAAAATCAAAGGGCAGATGAGTTAGCTACTCAAGCGATTGTAGTACAAGATCGGGGGGTGGTTTCTTAGGTAGACACTAGATAGCTAGAACTGCAAGATGTTCAGTAATATGTGGAAGAAGGCATGTTTCCTTGAGGGTTAAATCCACAACAGGAGCAGAGATTGGTAAGGAAGGCTTGTCCCTATACTATTGTTGATGACATTCTTTATGAATTGGGAAAAGATAAGGTGATCCGTCAGGTGCTCCATCCCATGGAGACTAGGAGAATCCTAGAAACGTGTCATGAATGCTTTGGTCATTTTGCTTTAGCAAGCATAGCTAGGAGAATTCTTAATGCAGGTTACTTTTGGCCATGCCTCCATAAGGATGTATATGAATGGTGTCGAAGTTGTAAAGTATGCCAAAAGTTTGGAAGGCGACAGTTGATTCTCGGGCCCTTGAAGCCTATTCTAGCATATGGACCATTTGAGAGGTGAGGGTTGGAATTTGTGGGACCATTCCCTTGCTCATCTCAGGGCAAGCATTGCCATAGATTATGCAACTCGGTGGGTAGAGGCCAAGGCCATAGTCAATAGCAAGGCAAGCACAGTTGCAAAATTTCTCTTTAATCAAATTTGTTCACACTTTGGTTGTTCTTTGGAAATTCTCACTGATGGAGGAACCTCTTTTGAAATGAACGAATTGAAGATGTGGTGCATAAGCTAAAGATAAATTATAGCATGTCCACGCCATACTATCCCCAGTGTAATGGTTTGGCTAAGAAAACAAATGGATTGTTGTGCAATTCAATGGAAAAGCTTGTAGACACCAAGAAAAGGCATTGGGATAGGAACTTGGCAGAAGTTTTATGGGCTTACAGAACCACACACAAGTTAGATATTGGGTTTACACCATTCCAAATAGTGTATGGAATAAAAGCCATTTTGCCCATTGAATTGGAGTTACATAGTCTTCGCACTGCTGTTGCAATAAAAGAAGGAAAGGAGGATGCCTATGCTCAATGCTTGGTATAGCTAGAAGCCTTGGATGAATGCAGATTATAGGCCTTACAAAACTTAGAAGCTTCTCAAAAAAGGTGCAAGGCCCATTTTGACACCAAATTATGCAAGAAGAAAGATATTAAAGAAGAAGATTTGGTCATGAGATTTGATAGCCGTCTGGACAAGCAGCTAAACAAAAAGTTTATCGGCAGATGCGCCAATGAGTATCGCCTTAAATTATAATATGCTTGACCACCTTGAGGGCCAGCAGGTCCTCTCTGTCACTAGAGAGGATCTGCTGGGTGGGGAAAGATGTGATGCCAAAATTTGATATTTTTTATTTGGCATTGGTATTATTTTCTTCTATGTTTGATAAGAGTTTGAGTATCAAGTGATAGCCTAGCGGCTCTCACTTATTTCTATTTTCTAAGATATTGTATGGGATTAAGAGGATGAGTGGAATGGATCATTGTAAATACCATAGGTATGAATTATAAATACCTTGGTATGGGGTGAGAGTTATTTGTGTATGTGATATTATGGGGTTTTAAGAATATAGGAAGAGTGAGTCGTATAAAGAGGTGGGCTCATGTCCATGTGTTCCAATAATGTAAGAAAGGCCACATGCCAAGCATGTGGAAGGCATGTGGAGGAGTGTGGAGTAGAGAGGAATCCTTCTAGAATTCCAATGTGGAATAAGGAGGATGTGGACATATGGAAAAGAGAGGGTCCCTATGGGCTCCATGTGGGGAGACTCTTGACTTTCTCAATATTTTAAGATTCTTGAGCATCTTTTGACGGGACACATGGCAAGAGTAGCCAAAAAGGACATGGATGGTGACATACGGGCTTATGTGATTGATGGGGAAAAGAATCTATAGGTACCAATTATAAATGGGTGAAGGAGGGTGACAAAATCTCTATAAAAGGAGCCCTCCTCTCCCTTGTTCATCATCTCTTCCACCATTATGCCTCATGTTGCTGTAGCTCTAATCTCCTCAAGCCTCTTCCATGAGCCTTCTCTCCCTCTTGTATATATTCTCTTATGTAGACTCTTGATTCCATCTCTCTCTAGTTTATTCTCTCTCTATGAGTAGTCTTGGAGCTTCAGCTCCCTCTTGTTGTATGTATGAAACCTCTTCTTCTCCCTTGTGTTTGTAGTATTTTGAGTTGCATTGGAGTGGAGTCTCACTCTATTGGTAATGAAGGTCACTTCAAGTTCTCTCTCTTGAGTGTCTCTTACCAAATTTTTGGTTTTCTGCTAGCATAGATTGATGCAATACCAAAGACTAGTTTTACCAATTAGTTTATAGCACAAATGTTTAATGTCTTAGTTTCCTGTCTTACCAATTGTTTTGAATCTTCTCGAGCTAATGAACCCATTGGGTCACACTCCTTTGTCTTAGGCAGATTGATCTTTAATACATAGACTTCCTTAGTTCTTGCACCTCTTTGTTCAAAAGAAATTTAGAGAAATTCTAAATGTGATTGTCCCAATGTTGGAGTGGTTGTTGTTGCAAGTGGAGTAGTCTATTCCCCATTTGTGCCCATAACTACATCATATACTGTGTCAACTTATCTTGCATTTTAGACAATGTTGTATTAGGCAATTTCTAACTCCTCTTCATCTTGCATGTTCATCAATTGGTCTTCCACTAGGGAAAGTGCTGTAATTATTTCTTTTAACAATGAGTGTTCAAAAAAAAGTTTATTGTGTTTTTTCTATTAAATTTCCCATTTCTTTGAACACTCCCTACTGTATCCAAACTGACCATTTTCTTAATGCCTCTATAGTTTGTTGATTATCAATCAAATTTAAGTTTATCTACATCCTACTGTAGTTGCATTTTCTATTTTTCATACTGTTTTGGTAACAAATTCCATTCTTCGACCTTATACTCTAGATCTTGTTTTAAACAATAATTTTATTCAAGTAAGATATCATTGTCTTCTTTTAATTGTTGCCATTCCAAATAGACATTATGCATTCCTCTTTGTCTTGTTTTAATTGTTGGCATTCCAAATAGACATTCTGCATTCCTCTTTATTATTCCCTTTCCCTTTCCCATTGTTGCTATTCCAAGTAAGATATCATTGTCTTCTTTTGATTGTTGCCATTCCAAAAAGACATTATGCATTCTTTATTGTGCCCTCTGTTGGAGCTAAAATATTTGTAAAAGATTGTTGGCTTCATCTGCATCAATAAGTGTAATTTGGTCTTCATCATTTCCCTCTAGATTCTCCTATTCTCTAGGTTCTCTTATTCCATTGGTGAATGTAGTGGTGACTAGTGGTGAGTTTGTATGCTCTTCTCATACTGGGGGTGTTCCCTAATTGCTCTCCTCCCTTTGATTTTTTGTATTCTCTTGAGTGTCTTTTGCTGGCATAGTGTCAAATTTGACTTGTTTCTCCTCGTGTTTCTTAATTTCTTGCTCATGTCCATTGCAGGGTCTCCTGTGAACAGTCTTCCATATGATTTTAAGCTTGGGTTTCCCAGTTGGTGAGTGATTTCTAGTAGGGATTGAAGTTGCTTCTTGCCTCCCATTGTTGCTTCAATTTTTAAATGCTCATATCTAGCCTCCTTTAGTAGTTTAACTATCTTGTGCCTCTGAATTTCTTCCCCAATGCGCTTGTCCTTTGGGGTTTTTTCCTCATCTAAAAATGGTAAACATTGGTGTGGCATGGGACCCTCCAATAGTGATGGGAGCTTACTCCATGGTACTCCTCCACTTATCCTTGCCACTGATCTCTCCCATGATTCTTTCATACATAAAGGCAACCCAATTTCTTGGATTTCCCAGCTCAGCATAATGCATCAATGAGTAATTATCCTTGAAAATATAATCATATTTGGTTAGAGGTAATACCCTTTCTAGAAATCACTTTCACTGATCATGGTACTGACCCTTTAGAGAGTTCTTAACATAAAAATAATCCTTTGAGTGCACCTGCTCTCCAAATTCAGTGACCATGACTTCGTCTAGATACTGGCTCGAGGCTTTGGTTGATGCATTTGGAATTAGCATGACAATTTAAAAACTCACACAACCAACTCACAATGACTGATATTGGCAATCCTGGTGTTAGCATCCCTTTTGTATATCTCAGATGGTCAAACTAATGTTGGTCCTCTATATTCATTTCTCATTCCCACCATGGAACATGATAGTATTCATGCAATCCCATTTTATGCAACCAAGGAATGTTTTGGGGTCTAATTGTATCCAAATCATGTTTGAAATCCTAGAAATCACAACTAGCAGTGTCTACTGACCTTTTTTTTACGACTCGAGGTGAATCAAATGCTTTGTCGTCCTTGTTAGCATTTACTTGGATGTGCAGGCACCATTGTGATGCTAATGGATTGTATGACATTGCCATCATTGATTGTAGACTCAATAAGCTACTCGTGGCTCCCTCTCTTGTTGTGTGCTCTTTGGCGATGATCTTGAGGTTGGTTTGCATGCTTGGAAATTGATGGGAATAAGAAGAATGATTTGTTGACAATTGAAGTAGGCACATGATGATGAGAAGTTTCACTCCCTTCCATGATTTTCTTTTTTATAGTCCCAATGTACTTGAGTGTCGAATCTCCAAAAGTGTGATGTCTGACCAACTGATCCAAAGTCAAATCATACTTCCTTCTCAATCCGACAAAGGGCTTCAGTTAGAATCCATTGATTGCTTTCATTGAAATATTACCATGCATATCATCCAATTAAAATGTACCTTGACCTAAATCTTTCATAAATTTGAATGGTCCATCATGTCCCAATTTCAATTTTCGAGGGAACTTTCCCAATTTTGTATTAAACATTAGTACCCAATCTCCTTGAACAATTTGAAATTTGATATTTCTATCAACCTAGGATTTTATTTGGTCTTGAATGATGTGCCATATATTGACTTCCAGTCAATCTTCATTCAATTGATGTTGTTAGAATTCCACTAATTCCTTTGGACTTAGCTTCTCTGCTGAAACTCATAAGTGGCTACCAAAAATATCTTCTATTTTCATTAATTTTTAAAAACTATATAGTTGATGCCTACTAAAATTGAAAAATTTCATGATAGTAACTTCAAATTTTTTAATTAAAAAATGTTCTTCTTTATGAAAACAATCCTTTCAAATATCAAATGATAAACTATAAATAAGAGCTTTGAATTTATCCATTTTGCATCCTAGTGTGGGTAGATATCAGCTAGCCTGAGCGAGCCCACCACCGATAGTGGACACTTTTTAAAAGGATACAAAATGTACAAATTTGTTTGGAAGCTTTGTTTATACTTTTTTCTTCTCCTTGTTTGTTTCTTTTGAGACTTCAAGCAGAGCTGGATTCTTGAGAATGCAGATAGTAGTATGTGGGTGCATAATATATATAAGAAACTATACCACATGGTAGATTAACAATACCGCATGGTAGTTAACATAAACTTGCACGACATCTAAACTTTACAGTGTAGCAGATATAGTACCACAGTATGAAGAAATACCATGTGGTATTGTCACCCTCTTATTGCACTGTGTGCCATTTCACCGTGCGGTAACTTGCTGCCCTTATAGTTGGTGCCGATAAAAAATCATGACTACATAGGTTTAAATCGCTCTAGGGAGCCCAAAATAATGTTTAATATGTTTTAATTTTCTAATTTTAAAATGACTATCTTAAAGCCCTCCCAAATCCCTAACATGAGTTTCCTTTTACTCTCCTTCTTATTAAGTCTTTACTTTCCTTATTACTACGTTCATTATGATTACATGTCCTTCTTTCTTGCAGGAAATAACTCTTCAAATTTGTCATTTGGAAAGGATTTGGGCCGAAGGCAAGTTTTTATGGCTAAAGTAATTTGGCATATTTAATTGATTTTCCTATGTCTATGCTTCCGTTGCCCTTGTAGCCAGTGCCAATAAAAAATCATGACTAGATAGGTTTAAATCGCTCTAGGGAGCCCAAAATAATATTTAATATGTTTTAATTTTCTAATTTTAAAATGACCAGTTTAAAGCCCTCCCAAATCCCTAACATGAGTTTCCTTTTACTCTCCTTCTTATTAATTCTTTACTTTCTTTATTACTACGTTCATTATGATTACATGTCCTTCTTTCTTGTAGGAAATAACTCTTCAAATTTGTCATTTGGCAAGGATTTGGGCCGAAGACAAGTTTTTATGGCTAAAGTAATTTGGCATATTTAATTGATTTTCCTATGTGTATGCTTGTTTGTTCTCACAAATAGAGTTAGTAAGATTCAACCTTTTGTTTTCAAATATCTAGTTGCCCTACTTGCTTTATATATGCTCCTGATGGAATGACTACTTGACAAGAGAAACTTTGTTCTTCTCGTGCTTTCAAATAGTTTTGTGGTGTCTTGACTATTGGGATTATCAATAAACGTAGTGCATAAGTTGGATACATTACAATAAACATTAAAGCAAGGAGTTGATACTAGCTACCTATTTTTTTACTTGATGACTAGAACCATGACATCAAAGTTGGTGTGTGAGTGTGAGACATGTCAAGGAACAGATTTGGATAGGGTTCATTCCATTTAGATCTATTGAGGAGATATACGAGTGGGATTAGTGTCTGGTTTGAATTGCCTACAATTGCCAAAAATCCACAATGGTCAATGTGCTCTATTTTGGCACTATTTTCTCCATGTTGCATTCACACATGCACTACTAAGAAATCCTAGGTATCAGGTGCATTCAAGGAGTCTTTAAAAAACCCCTCAACTAAAACTTTGTCCCTAATAAAACCACCCCTCTTTATTTATGGATTAACAGATTTTTTTCTTAATTCAAATTAAAGACCCCTTCTGTTATTGTAATCCCTTTAGATATTTTCCAAAAGTGGGATTAAAATGCCCCTCCTTTTGAATTCACGTGGTACACTAAATTTTTTGGAGGTTGACCCCCCAAGGATAATAGGCTACAGGGTTTTGTATGAAGACTGTAAATATGTATTTCTTGAAGCATACCAAATCTCATGAGTTTTTGACATAAGAAAGAAGGTGTTTATAGGTGTTGAAAAGCACTAATGTGGGGGCTACCTATAGTTCAAGACTGCATAAGGTCATGGGTATCTTAAAGAGTTTTGGGGGTTTTCTTATTTGAATTTTAACATGAAACAGAGTGTCTGGGTGTGAGACATATCAAAAAACATATTTGGATAGCTTTTATTCTTTTTTTTAAATTGAGGAGGTGCAACAGTGGGACTAGTTTTGTTCAAAATTATGCCTAACTGCCAAAAATCCAAAGTGGCCAAAGTGCTCTATTTCAGCCCTATGTTCTCCATGTTGGAAGAGAATTACATGACAAGGTTCTATATAAAGAATGAAAATATGTTTTTATTAGCACGGATAAAACCAAATATCATGAGGTTTTGACATAATCAAAAATATATTTATAGGTGTGAAAAGCGCCTATTTAGGGGCTGCTGATTCAAGAATTTATAAGGTAATGGGTTCTCATAGGGTGTTGGGGTTCTCCTCCTCTAAATTTTGGCATTGCACCTAGTGTGTGGGTGTGAGACTCGGGTGGTTCACTATGCATTTGACACAAGTTGCATTCTACGGCCTCTAAAACGTAACTGGGACATTGGTGAGATCGAAAGGCACGAGTTTGTAAGCAAGACCTCCTTCGAGTACATGAGGAGCATAATATCTAGATCTTGAGCATCTTTGTGATCCCAATAAGCTAGCCATAACCTCTGGAAATAAGGGTGTGTTCACACCACTTGACCATCTTCCCATCAAAAGTGGAGGACAGGTTTGTAAACTTACATGGTCCAATAAGCATGATGGGCCCGAACATGGAACAAAGCAAATGGTGTCCACGGCGCAAGGAGGTCGTCCAAGGTGTTGGCGTGCAAAAAAAAAAGCATGTTTATGCAAAATTGGGAATTGAACTCTAGTAGCTTGACCAAGACAAATTCTTTCTATCACTAGACCAATCATTTTTTCTTGCATTAGATGCAGTTATTATTTATGCTAATTAGATGCAATTATTATTTATAGCATAATCAGCTGGTGGTGTGAAACACCACACTTGCCCGCCCATCTCCTTTGTAGTTTCTTCTTCCATGAGAGGGCGAGGTGGTGTGAACCCAACCCAAGGCTTGAGTCTCCATCCATTGACCTTCTTCTTGTTTAGAGTTTCCTCGAGAGCTTAAACTTAATAATAATTTGAAGGATACACTCTAAGCATTCTAAAAGGGCCTTCCCACTTCTACTACTTGATATTATGGTCGTTTATTGTTATACCTAAGCACTAATGTCCTTTTCTTAATACCCGTGGCTGTTGGGAGTTGCTTTTGTTGCAAAGCTACGTGTCTCTTGACGTGCAAATCCGCCAAAGAAAGCATTGTAATTACCACCACATGCTTAGTATATAATTTCTTGTCGGCACACGAGAGTAAATGGTGAGCGACGATTCGTTGCAAAAAGAAAGAGGTGAGAGAATAGTAACCTACGGCATCCGGAATGGAGCGTGTGAGGATCCGACGGCTCAAATGAGAGCCCGGAACTTTACGTGTGTTGCATGGGAACGGGGCGGAAGGGCCGAACTCCGCCGAAGGATTTCTTCACATGGATGAAATCGCCCCACCTCGATTCCCGCTCCGAGAATTTGATGATACGCACGTCCTTTCCATTGTCCCCACTCCGCCACATCTATTTTACCCACTGTCCTTCAGGCTCCCCCTTATTCTTCTTCCTCGCCAAACCTTCCCTTCCCACCTTCTTCCTCCTCCCTCAGATCAAGAAGCTATGGCCATTCTCCTTCTCATCCTCGCCTTCTCCCTCTCCCTCTCCTCCCTCCCTCTCCCCTCTTCCTCTCACCCCCCCCTCTCCCACCACACCATCACCTCCCTCCAGCACCCCTCCTCCTCCTCTGGATTCCGCACCTCCCTCCGCCGCCCCTCCCTCGCCCACTCCCCTTCCCCTATTGCCTTCCTCCGTGGAGCTCTCACTCGTAGCCAGCGCCGTGTTGCTGCCCTTTCTCGGCTTTTTGCTTCAACCGACACCACTGCTGCTAACAATTACGATTCTCTCAACGCTTCTTTAATCGCCATGGAATTCGAGTTCGACACCACTTTTCAGATAGGAACCCCCCTGCAGGAGATCACTTTGATTGTGGATACTGGGAGTGATCTCATTTGGACGCAGTGCCAGCCCTGTAATACCTGCATCGCGCAACCTCAACCCATCTACAACTCAGACAAGTCCTCCACCTTCAATGAGCTTTCTTGCAAGCATAGCAAATACTGCAACTTTCTTAGCACCAATGGTAGGGGTTCTTCTTGCACCAAGGACTCCAAATGCGCGTATCAATACAACTACGGTGATGGCAGCTACACAAACGGCGTCCTCGCCACCGAGACTTTGACGTTAACTGACACCACAGGAAATCCTATAAGTTTTTCGAACATCGTGTTCGGTTGTGGACAAGACCAAGGGCCGGATGGCACTAGTTTCTCTAATTCGAGTGGGATTGTAGGTTTCGGCCAAGGCCTTGTTTCGATCGATAGTCAATTGGGCAGTGCCATTGATTACAAGTTCGCCTACTGTTTGGTTCCATGGGACAGTCCTCCCTCTGTACTTGGCTCCCTATTCATGGGAGATGCAGCCACGGTTTCAGGCAATGGAACCGTATCTACAAAAATAATCCAAAACAATCATTTGTCTGGGGCGTATGAGACTTTCTATTATACGGCTCTCGAGGATGCTAGCGTCGGAGGAAAGCTACTCAAAATCCCAAATGGCACTTTTGATATCCAACTAGATGGCAGTGGTGGAGTGATCATCGATTCAGGGACGACCGTGACTTTATTGGAGGATGCTGGGTATCAGCTAATTCTCAATGCTTTCAAGGATCAAATCAAAATGAAGCCAGTCGCTAACAATGAAGGGCTTGACCTGTGCTACTCATTGCCAAAAGGCAATTACACCATCCCTGAACTCACGTTACATTTCAAGGACACTGATCTCACTCTTCCCCCTGAGAACTACTTCATAGTAATTGATGGGCTACTCTGTCTTGCAATGGCGAGCCATAAAGGTTTCTCCGTACTAGGCAACATTCTGCAACAGAACTTCATGGTTAGCTTTGACCTTAAAGCTAGCTCCCTTTTGCTAAAGCCTACTCCATGTGCCAAAATGTAAGTTGTTGTTGAAGCAGAGCTAATAAGGTACAGACATGTTGTGCACTAACTACCTAGCTTTAGTAAAAGTAAGGGAGGACGACACGACGTTGCCAGTCCATTAGGATACATACTACATACAATTGCTCTAGAAATGATGTATTCTTTCATTACAGGCATCTATATGAAACGTTCACTATGCACAATGTCCCATTCTCTTTGAACTATAGTGGTAAATACAAATGTTTTACCTTATAAGATGTCACTCATATCTAAAAGATTTAATGATGCTACATGTCTTTTATGTACTACGGTATACAATACTTTGTGTGTGTGTGTGTGTGTGTGTGTGTATACATCACGGACACACACACACACAACACACATGCACACACACACATACATATATATAGATATCTAAATATATCTATATATTGAGATTTAAATATAAATCATAAATGTGTATGTGTCATCCATGGGAAATTAAGAGTTTCCAAGGACATGTCATCCATTCAAAGTTTAATAAGTAGTTTGGATACCAAAAATTACATAAAACCTAGCCTGGTGCATTTGCAGGTAACCATCATACCTACCAATGCATCCTATTTTTAATCATCCATCTCGCAATAGCATCATGCAAAATCCAAACTTCCCTTTTCTTTCTTTCAAAGCCTTAAAAGTTCTTTCTATTCAATCACTCGTTGCACACACATGGTCCATCCATTTCCCAAGCCACCAAGGGAATTACTTACTCTCTTCTAGGCAAAATGTATGAGTGGTGGATCGTTGATGAAGGTGGAGTCTTGAGAGAGCATCGTGCTCAGGCGAAATTAGCATGGGTGGAGGGCAGTTGTTATGACAGTTTGACCCCCTGTTAGTATTTTGCTCATAACTTTCTACTCGGTAGTCTAATTTTGATGAAACTTATATCAGCGTGAAGCTCTATTCAAGATTATGTCTATATGTGCTTAGATCTTGAATCAAATGCTACTGCAAAAAAGTTATGAGTCTCTGTGTCTGATAGTCTGTTTTCATGATAGTTTTTACCCCCGTCTAGTAAACTGTTGATAACTTTCTGGTCACTTCTTTGTTTCTTACAAAATGTATATCAGTGTGAAGCCTATCTCAAGATGCATCTCTTTATGTGTTTCAATCTTTGATATCATGTCTCTATTGAAAGGTATAGGCCTCTGTGTCTAATGACAGTTTGTAGAGTGTTTTGAGCTAAGTGTAAAGGTGTCTATGAAGGAGGTGCAATGTTTCCTCAGAACCTACCCATCCAACCCAATCAGCCCCTTCAAACTCCTTGATGTATATCAGTTCATGTCATGTTAAGTTGCAAGATCTTCTTTCAACAATGTATCACTCTTCTCTATGGCACAGACCGGCTCGCTGAGATTAAGGCCTCTGCTGATCCTTTCCTTCTCCCTATGCTTGAGTACAACATCACTTGGGATGTTACCATCTTCATTCTCGTATGAGGAAGGAAAGTATGGTGTGGTATCTTGGCATAAAATCTTGTTTTTAATGTCCCTTTCTCAATGATCAATATATTTGTCAGTCAGTTGGAAAGGAGCAGGAAGTGAAGAGGTGTGTGAAGTTTATTACCCCAAACTTCATGTCACATTCATCCCACCTTAATGTTCTCGGGTGTACTTGGTTGCATGTTATGCCTAGTATAGGCATGTGTTTTCTGATGTGATAAAGAAAATGTCTAGAAGAACTCCGTTAGAAGAGATTGCAGCCCATTTAAGGAAACTAGAAGATTGTGAAGGTGATGCTCAAGCTATTCACACAATCATCATGATCATATCCTCTACGTTTGCACTGTTGAATATGTTGGTGAATCGACAACACCGGCAGTAGGCACAATGATAGATTGGGGATTGTTTCATGCACTGGTAGCTTGGTGTGAAGAAGAGTTGAGTCTTTGGGTAGTTTTTGACTATAACAGTGGAGTGGTGATTCTCAATGCTTTCAACTTCTTTTGCTATGCAAATGATGAAGAGTACAATACCTTGAAGCTGTGCACTTCCAATTGTAAGAAGGGTGAAGGAGGGTGACAAAATCTTTATAAAAGGAGCCCTCCTCTCCCTTATTTTTCAATCTCCTCCACCATTAGGCCTCATGTTGCTGTAGCTCTAGTCTCCTCAAGCCTCTTCCATGAGCCTTCTCTGCCTCTTGTAGATATTCTCTTATGTAGACTCTTGAGTCCATCTCTCTCTAGTTCATTCTCTCTCTATGAGTAGTCTTGGAGCTTCTGCTCCCTCTTGTACATATGAAACCTCTTCTTCTCGCTTGTGTTTGTAGTGTTTTGAGTTGCACTGGAGTGGAGTCTCACTCTATTGGTAATGAAGGTCACTTCAGGTTCTCTCTCTTGAGTGTCTCTTCCCTTTTCTTTCTTTCAAAGCCTTAAAAGTTCTTTCTATTCGGTCGCTCATTGCACACACATGGTCCATCCATTTCCCGAGTTACCAAGGGAATTACTTACTCTCTTCTAGAAGAAATCTATGAGTGGTGGATCGTTGATGAAGGTGGAGTCTTGAGGGAGCATCTTTCTCAGGTGAAATTAGCATGGGTGGAGGATAGTTTTTATGACAGTTTGACCCCCTCTTAGTATTTTTCTCATAACTTTTTACTCGATAGTCCGATTTTGATGAACTTATATTAACACGAAGCTCTCTTCAAGCCGCATGTTTTTATGTGCTTTGATCTTGAATCAAATACTATTGCAAAAAGTTATGAGTCTCTGTGTCTGATAGTTTGTTTTCATGATAGTTTTTACCCCATTTAGTAAACTGTCCATAACTTTCTGGTTGCTGCTTTGGTTCTTACAAAATGTACATCAGCGTGAAGCCTATCTCAAGGCGCATCTCTTTATATGTTTCAATCTTTAAAATCATGTCTCTACTAAAAGTTATAAGCCTCTGTGTCTAATGATAGTTTGTAGAGTGTTTTGAGCTAAGTGTAAAGGTGTCTATAAAGGAGGTGCAATGTTTCCTCAAAACCTACCCATCCGACCCAATCAGCCCCTTCAAACTCCTTTATATATATCAGCTCAAGTCATGTTAAGCCACAAGATCTTCTTTCCACAACGTATCGCTCTTCTCTTTGGTGCAGACCCGCTCACTAAGATTAAGGCCTCTGCTGATCCTTTCCTTCTCCCTATGCTTGAGTACAACATCACTTGGGATGTTACCATCTTCATTCTCATCTGAGGGAGGAAAGTATGGTGTGGTATCTTGGCATAAAAGCTTATTTTTAATGTCCCTTTCTCAATGATCAATATCTTTGTTAGTCAGTTCAAAAGCAGCAGGAAGTGAAGAGGTGCATGAAGTTTATTACCCCCAACTTCATGTCACAACACACACACACACTCTCTCTTTGGGAATGGCCTTTGCCATTGTGGTTCTACATGTTTGTACTCCTCTTTGTCTTTATCCTATTCAATCATCCCAAGAACTATTGGGGGAGTTTGGTCTACTGTTGGTGGTTGTTCTGGATGTATATCATGATCTTAAGTGTCTGGGGAAGCCTCCTTCACCAATTGATGCAGCTATTCTAAGAAAACCACATCATGGCGACTGACCAGCACCTTCTTTGTCACAAGGTTATACAGGCAGTAACCCTTTGCCTCCTCACTATACCCAAAAAAGCTACATTTCTAGCTCTTCAGATCTCACTTGTTCCTATTAGCATCAATAACATGCACAAAATAGTCACATCCAAAAACTTTGAAATGTGTTGTTGAAGGTTTCTTACCAGAAAAGGCTTGGAGTGGAGTCATCCCTGTCACAACCTTTGTAAAGTTGTGATTCAAAATGTATACTTTTGTCTTACATGCTTCAGCCCAAAAAGTCTTTGGTAGATCTTTTCCTTTCATCATAAAACTTTCCATTTCACAAATGACGTGATTCTAGCACTCCACTACTCCTTTTTGTTGTGGTCTATTTGCTGAGGGTTTCTACCTCTTGATCCTGTGACTTTTGTAGAAACTTTTGAATTCACTTGATGTGAACTTGCCACCTGTATCTGACCTAAAATTCTATAACTTCTTCCTTGATTCTTTCTCAACCATCACAATGTGCCATTCTTTAAACTTTCCAAGAGCGTGCTCCTTGATCTTTAGGAAGTATATCCAAATCCTCCTACTATAGTCGTCAGTCAATGTCATGAAGTAGTAGGAGCCAACCATAGCTTCCATCTCCATTTTCCCATAGAGGTCACAAATTCTAGCAAGTCGACAATCATTTCAAATTTATGCTCGGTTTAGATGACCAAACCTTTCATGCCACAACTTTCTATTGCTCATACAGCCCGAGCACTGAAAGATGAGAGTTTTTAAATGTTGTTTTGTTGAGTTCCTATGCCAACAACCTTCCCTTCAAGATACACAATCTCTACACCATTCTTATATGAGTGAACTTTGAGGTCCTCATCGGTGATCGCAACAACAGACAACAAGTTTCTCTTGATATTTGACACATACAGAACATGAGACAAGTGCTTTACCACTCCATCTAACTTGAGAGCAATCATACATTTTCCTTTTGCTGGACATTTTGCATCATTGTCAACTACTATCAAGATGTCATTCTATACTGAATGTAGAGAGTTATACCAATCCTTATGACTAGTCATGTGGCATGATGCACCATTGTAAATAATCAAAGACTCATCCACAAGCTTGGGGGGGTCACTATGCATAAACCCTCTAGATCACGTGCATTCAAGGCCTATATTTAAAATCCCTTATATGTAAAATTTTCATTCATAAAATGTACCCCTTTTCTATACAAATCTGTAAAATTTTTCCAAAACTATTTCAAATAGTCCCTTATGTATATTTATTTCTGTAAATTTTAAAAATAAAAAATTTCTGTTGAACTCACGTGATAGGGTTACATATGATGAGTGACCTCCCCGAGTCCACAAGTATGTGAACCACCTTCATGTTGCAAATCTCCTACATCGCTACAAATAGCTCCCTGGCTACTTCTTGTGCACTATTGCCGAACTCTTTCCTCATGTCATTTTTCTTGTGTGCAAGCTTCTTCCAACACTCGCTTTGCTTGTGTTCCGCATTGTTACAATAGAAGCATTTGATTTTCTTCTTCCTCTTTTTGTCCTCTAAAGAAGATGAGTTACATGAGTCCTTACCGGCCTTTCCTTTATTTGATCCAGTTGAGAAGGTTGAATCTTCATGGTTTTTTAGGTGTAATATTTTTTATTGAAACCATCATTAGGTGTTGCTATCATTTAAAGCACTAAAAATGCTAACATAAATTGTAGGTTAATTTATCAACTTCTTTTATAACTCTATGTGTATGTTCTTAAAAAATATTTGAAATATTATAAAATTCTAATGTGTCTTACAATATCTAATATATTTTACAATTTTTATTTAGGAGTTGCCTTCTCTCATTTTGGACTGTGGCCGAGTCCAAAATTACTAAATACATTGTTGGCTCAATCTTCTGCTTGCTACATGATTTATTATAAAAGTCTAATACCATACAGTCTAAATTTTATAAAAGTCTAATATGTGGGGTACCTATGCATGATATCAAGCTAGAAGATGACAGAACTTACATATGGGGTTAGAAGAAAGAAAGTATATAATGTAAAAAAGAATTAAATACTTGGTACATTAAGATCGAAACTTACAAATTCGGCCTAATCCAAAGTGAGAGGAGCCATACTGCTCCATCTAGATCTGCCATGCCTCCGTGTGCTACTTGCTTTTGTCTTGCTTTGCAGCATTCATTGCTTTTGTCCACAGCTTTTTATGAGCGGTGCGATGCATGCCTTTTTCCCTATCTCCCCTCTCTATCTGTGCTACCTCCTCTCTTACTTGTTGCCTCAATAAGTACCTTCTATTCGAGGGGATGTCCACAATCTTTCCCTTTGCCTAACTTTTGGTAAATTGAGTTTGGGGAGGATTGGGGAATCAGTTTCGCATCTGCTTAATTGTTTGGTCATGTAAGGAGGCCTCTGATCTTAAAATTTTTTAAACAATCTCTATAGTTTGTATGAACTATAGAGCAAAAAAGAGACATAAACTCCTTCCCTTGTTCATAATGCCTCCCATGTTTGTGATGTCATAAGACTAAGCCGTATCATCATCATGTGTATGCTCAGTCTCCTCAACATTGTGACATTGTTTTACATTTATCTAGAGGATATTAAGTTTCTAAATGCTCTCTAGAGATCATATATTTGTTGATGGATTTAGATAATAGTTTTAAACTCTAGAGGATCCTTTGCCATGTTGGCCTCTTTGGGAAACGGCTACCAAGGTTGCTTACCCATCGCACAAGCTTCACATACATTTGGCAAATTTTCAATTTCTAGTAGATCGATAGTCATTCCAGTTTTATGCATCTCTTTTGAAGAGGCAAGGCTTAGATGACCAAACCTCTCATGCCATAACTTATTGTTACTCACATCAACCCGAGCACTGAAAGCTGAGAGTTCATAAATGTTGTTACACTGAGTTCCTCTCCCAACAACCTTCCCTTGAAGATCCACAATCTCTACACCATTCTTATCAAAGTGAACTTTGAGGTCCTGATTTGTGATCACAACGATTGCCAACACGTTCCTCTTGATGTCTGGCACATACAAAACATTGGACAACTACTTTACCACTCCATCTAACTCGAGGGAAATCATACCTTTTCCTTTTGTTGGATACTTTGCATCATTGCTGACTGCTACCAAAATGTCAAATCCACATGTACGTTAACCACCTTTGTGCAAATCTTCTCAATTGCTATGAACAATTCCATCGTTACTTCCTCCGCACTTTTGTTGGACTCTTTCTTCATGACGTTCTTCTCATCTACAATCTTCTTTCAACGGTGATGGATTACAGTTGTAGGGTAAACTGGGTTGGACTTTTGATTTTTATGTGCACACAGTTGGCTTGCTGAATTGATCTTCAAGTCGAGAGTTAAGATCAAAAAATTATTCAATGCGCTGGGATATTTTGGAGTAGGTGGTGTGATAGTTGGCACATTTACTATTGTGAGGTTATAGGTGATAGCTGGCAAAGAGCTACCATGATTAATCCTATGTTCTTAATTCGACGGTGCTAGATTAAGATTAATCCAATGGCCTGGAACTGTTGACACTTAGATGGTGAATTTTAGTCCCAAAACATGTTTTTCTTTTTTTTGTGATGCATGTAGAGTGCAGTGTGGGTGCTATGCTAACTATTTGAAGCAAAAAATAAACAAATCACAACTTTTTTGGTATGAAATGAAAACTTTGCCTTTTGACCTCACTTATCACTTCACAGGTCAAATCAAGCCCAAAAGTAGACTCTGATAGGCCATTTTTGATGAGAAGATAATGATAAACAACTATTTTAACTTTTCAAAATAGAAACAATGACAAACTCACATAGTTTTACTAATTTTCAACCCTTTGGCCACTTCTTGAACTAGCACGTATTTCAATTGAATCTGCTGATTGTGCAAGGGTTATATAAGGAAAAGAAAGGACGAATGAGAAGCTTGACATACCTTCCCTAGCAACGATGCCAAAGTTTTTAACCTCTATCGTAGTGAACTAACATGTCATGGGGATCGTCCAAACAAGCCACTATAGAGAGCTCAACCTCCATCGCTACTTCCTTGTGAGAGCCATCATTCGCATGATCTTGCAATTTCATCACTCTGTCATCCTTGGATTCTTCTCTTGTGCATTCCACTCAAGGGGAAGGGAGGGGGAAAGAGAGTTGAGAAAGGAAATTGTGAGCATGGTGAAAGGGGAAAGCATAATTGTAGCAATGCAACAAGGTAGAAAGAGGAAGAAAGAAACAATGGAAGTGCAAACACCAATGAAGGGAACTCCAATGCTCTTATTCCTCAAACTTTACAATGAAGAATGAAGACCAAATCAATAGACTTGGCTTTTATACATGCACCTTTTAAGGGAGGGTCAACCCTAACCCTTTTAGCACTCTCTTCTATCCTTCTAACCTTTCAATTCTTTGGCCTATGGCCTATCAATGTATACAACATCAATTGCAAGCTAAAAGAATGACGCTCTAGGCTCTAGGCCTTTATCCACAAAGAATGAAGAGCATACAAAAATAGTTGGAGGATGTTACGGTATTTAACAATAAACGATGTTTCTGAGCTTAACATGTTGCAAATTTGGCTTTACGCGCAATGTACTACTCTCGCACTACTAAGCTTCTTCTCATGTTTTTATTAAGTTGATTATTCTTAGAGGGACGATTGTACCATCTAAGCCACTCTTATCCTGAGCCAAATGAGTTTCTCTTTTCTCAGGTGTATCGATAATCGCAAGTAAATGCATCCAATTGTGCGAGTACTCTGGTTCTGAGAGATGTGCATACCATTTCGTCTGTGTTGCCTCCTTGAACTCTCTTGTTTTTAGATTCAAACTGATTTACTAGAGTTGTTCTTATTGTTGTTTTGGATTCAGTAGCAAATAAATTGCTACCTAATGGACGAGATTTCCACGTAGTTAAGTCCCCACTTTCATCACTAAGTTATCCTTTCTTAGATATATTGTATTGGACATCCAATCATGTACTATTCCCACTGATCTCAAGATTATGTCATAAGAGTCAATTGGGTTCTTAAAATCCATCACTACAAACCAAACATGGTATGTGATTCCAAAGGTTTTGATCTTAAGATCTTTCACCACCCCTACTAGTCTTGTAGTAGTTCCATCTGCCAATTTGACATGGGCAGCCTTGACATTGTTTTTTCTATTAGATATGCTCAATGCCCCACCCTCCTGGTAACCACCAGTGGTCCAAGGTGCTCAAGTTGTAAGGCCCCCATATGAGGAGAAGCTACGTGTGGGCCTGGGACATTGGGTGGATCCTGACTTGCATGTCAGATGAGGTCTATCAATGAGACCGTTGATGGTAGAAAGGTGATTGTGTGGGAGCCCCTTATTCTTGCTGGGGCCTACGGGCCAACTGGCCCTAGCTGGGGGGTCCCATGGGGGCTAGCGGACCCCCTGGGGGGCAGAGGGTTTGGGGGCAGGAGCCCCCAAGGCAACAGTATAGGAAATATTCCATGGACAACTAGTCGGTTCCATCGACTAGGTTGACTAGTCGGCTTCACTGACTAGCTCAATTCAGATGAGATCAGATCTTCCACCAGCTAGTACCTCTTCACCTAGTATCTATCTAGATCGCCATCTAAGCTCCACTATGGGAGTGCACGGGTGGATGGAGCCATCATTTGTACTACATCAGTATTGAAGGAAAATTTTGTTCATCTCCAGTTTGCTGTGTACTCTCTATTCTTTGTTTAGTTTCTGTTCTGCTGCGCTCTGTAATTTAACATGGTATCAGAGCCTAGGCGGCTCTAAGGATCAAAGAATAGAAGAGAGGCAAGGGCTTCAATAGCATACGGAGTGATGGCAACAGGAAGCGGCTCAACAGCAAGCAGCTCGAGTTCAGCAGCTACTGCTGCACCAATAATCCAGGCGTTGAGGATTCTCCCACCATCCTTCACTGAAGGCAAGCTAGATGGTACAAACTACACTCTATGGAAGTTTCAAATTACTACTATTCTGGATTCATATGAGCTTCTGGAGACATTATTGGGGACTGCTGACCTAGAACCACAAGGAACCCCCGACCCAACAAATCCGGGGAGTACGATACCTCCTAATGCTGACCTTCTACGAGCTTGGAAATGTAGGAACACACATACTCTGTGTGCCCTGGTTACAAGTACTAGTGATAGTGTTTTGACCTTGATGCAGGATACATCTAAGGCAACTGTGGCCTGAAACATATTGAAGAGTCAGTATGAGATGCGAAATCAGACAAGGATCTAGAACCTGGAGAATCAGCTCGCAGTTGAGAAGTTTAATGAAGGAGAGACATCGGAGATGTTCATAACATGAATCAAAAATCTATGTAATCAGATGGTTGGTGCTGGGACACAAAAGACTAGTGAAGAGCTAGCTCAGCAGTGTCTTTGGATATGTCCACCAAGGTTTGGTGGATTGGTAACATCGCTTAACACTCAGGTGAGTCCCCAACCATTGTCATTTGAGGAGTTCTATGCTTTACTTATGGAGGAGGAATTGAGGCTTAAAGCTCGAGATGGAGGTGGCAATGGGGATGCTACTTTCTTTGCCACTGCAAAAGGCAAAGGTGGTTCCTCTACCAAAGGTGAGTCCTCTACTAGTGGTGACAAAAAGAAGAAGGGCAGCAAGAAGAAGTTTCAGGGGGAATGCTTCTACTGCAAGAAGAAGGGCCATATGATTTCAGATTTTTGGGTCAAGCAGCAGATGAAAAGAATGGTACCCTCAAGAAGACAAATAAGGGGAAAGAGACAGCTAACACAGCGGAAGCAAAGTTGGATCTATTTTTGGCCATTGAGGAAGAGTGTTCCTCAGTTCAAGAAGCATCAACCATTGATTCATGGGTGTTGGATAGTGGTGCCTCCCGTCACATGACCTACAAGAAGGGTCTATATTGTTCGATGCAACCTCTACAGGAACCCATCACCGTGACGGTTGGAAATAACGCAAAATGCTCTATTGAGGGTACATATACGGTTTCATTTGTTTCTGTAAATGGAGATGTTAAGAAACTATCTAATGTATTGTATGTTCCACAAATTAAGAAAAATTTGCTATCAGTTGCTTCCATAATTGACCTTGACCATGAGGTGAGGTTCAACAAGACATGAGCAAAATTTTTGGATAGTGCAGGCAATCTTGTTGGCACAGGAGTAAGGAACAACCTGTATGAGCTAAGTGCTCTTATAGCCACTGCTGGAGTGGGCACAAGCAGACTTTGGCATGAAAGATTCAGCCACATCGGATTTGCAATGTCGAAGGAGATGCAAAAGCAAGTTATGGTTGCTCACTTACCTGCAGTCACAGAAATCAAAGAATTGTGTGAAGCTTGCATAATGGGCAAGCAACAAAGAAAGGCATTCCCACAAGAAAGCAAGAATAGAGCAAAAGCTCCTCTAGAGTTGGTGCATGTTGACTTGTGCGGTAAGATGCCTACACAAGCCTTGGGGGGATCTTCCTATTTTTTATTGATTGTCGACGACTATAGTAGGAAGATGTGGGTGTACTTTCTTCGTGAAAAGGCCCAAGCTTTTGGTAAATTTAAAGAATGGCTACAGCTTGTTGAAAATGAAACAAGGAGAAAAGTTAAGAAAATCAAATCGGATGGTGGTGGTGAGTTTAATTCTACAGAGTTTGGAGATTTTTGCAAGAGCAATGGGATCAAGCAACAAAAGATGACACCACATACACCTCAGCAAAATTCGGTTATTGAACACCGAATGCAGACCACCATGGGGATGGGGAGGTGTATGTTGAAAGGTACTAGACTGCCAAACCACTTTTGGGCTCAAGCTATCAATACTGTGGTTTACATCCTTAATCACAGCTATACAAAGGCACTCAAAGGTAAAACACCACATGAGGCTTACAATGGTAAGAAGCCATCTGTCTCCCACTTCAAAACATTTGGGTGTGAATGGTATGTGCATGTACCAGACAAAGAGAGAAACAAGCTACAACCAAAAAGCACCAAATGTATCTTCTTAGGCTATTGTGATGAGAAGAAAGCCTATAAGTTGTATGACCAAGAGGCAAAGAAGATCATAGCGAGCCACGATGTGGTGTTCAGGGAGCAGCCATATGTAGTCGAGGCAGAGAAGAGCTCTTGCGCTTTATCATCAAGTGAAGAGGTAATTCACTATGGACCTATCCCAAGAGCTATAAAGGAGGAGGAAATATCAGATGATGAAGGTATAAGTCACCAACCTATTGTTACACCACTAGAAAAGCCATTGCTAAGATGGGTAAGGAAGCTCTACGACCATAATAATTAGATGCCTATGTCTGTTGAGCAACATGCAGATGGACCAAGGTGGTCTCAGAGAATTGAGGAGCAAAGGAGGGCTTCTGCTCACATAGTCAACATGGCCTTGATGGCTAAGATTATTGCAGAAGTAAAGGAGCCTGTGAGTTTGGAGGAAGCACTTGCAGACCAAGATTGGAAAAATGCTATGCAAGTAGAATATGACAGCATCATGAAGAATGAAACTTGGGAGCTAGTAGATCGACCACCTAACAGAAAGTTTATTGGCACCAAGTGGGTTTGGAAGGTAAAGTGCAAGGCCGATGGGACTTTGGAAAAGTACAAAGCTAGATTGATTGCACAAGGATTTTTGCAAGTTGAAGGATTTGATTTTCAGGAATCTTTTGCTCCGCGACTGCCAGAATGACCACTATTCCCATAGTGCTATCAGTGGCTGCTCATAAAAAGTGGCCAGTTTATCAAATGGATGTTAAATCAGCATTCTTGAATGGTGACCTCAAGGAGGTGGTGTAGGTGGTTCAGCCACTAGGGTTTGAGGCCCCCCATTCTGAGAACAAGGTATGTAAGCTCAAGAAGGCTTTGTACGGGCTAAAACAGGCCCCAAGAGCATGGTACCAATGAATAGACAATTTTTTTCATAAATTAAACTTCAAAAGATGTGCCTCAGATGCTAACTTGTATGTGTACAGGAAAAGTGGAAAATCTGCTATTATTGTTCTATATGTGGATGATCTCCTTATTACAGGTGACTATGAAGACATGATCTAATAGACAAGAAAGGCATTGAGCACTGAGTTTGAGATGATAGACTTAGGCTTGATGCACTATTGTTTGGGGATTGAAGTCTCGTGCCAAGCAAGGCAAGATCTTCATCTCTCAACAGAAATATGCAAGGGAGATCTTGAAGGCATTTGGTATGTCCGAGTGCAAGGAGATAGCTACACCTATGGAGGTAAATGTGAGGTTGTCTATGGAGGATGCCTCACCACCAGTAGACATCGGGAGGTACAAGAAGTTAGTAGGCAGTCTCATCTATCTGTGCAACACCAGACCGGACATTAGTTTTGCTGTTGGCGTTTTGAGCAAGTTCTCCAATAAGCCCCGGGAGAATCATTGGAATGTAGGGATGCGGGTGCTCAGGTATGTGAACAGCACTCTTGATTATGGCATCACCTATGGTACAGGCACTTCCTTGGTTGGTCATTGTGACTCAGACTAGGCTCTAAGAAATCAGTTTCTGGATATTGTCTCTCTTTAGGTTCAGGTATCTTCTCTTGGATTAGTAAGAAACAACCAATAGTGGCATTGTCTTCTACCGAGGCTAAGTACAAGGCAGCATGTTTTGTTGCATGTGAAGCAGTGTAGCTGAGGAGGATCTTATAGCACATGGGAGTGCAAGAGGATGAGGCAACTGTGCTGACATGCGACAATCAAAGTTGCATGGCCATTGCTAAAAATCCAGTGTTTCATGTGCGCACAAAACATATAGAGATTCAGTATCACTATTTGATCGACAACGGGATAGTGGAATTGGTCTACTATCCAACAGAGCAAAATGGAGCAGATATCTTCATCAAGGCACTCGGGAAGGATCAGCTTCAAGGTCATCTTCAGAGACTCGGCATTGGGCCGAGAAGGTAGTACGGGTGGACATTGAGGGGGGGTGTTAGATATGCTCAATGCCCCACCCTCGTAACCACCAGTGGTCTAAGATGCTCAAGTTGTAAGGCCCCCATATGAGAAGAAGCCATGTGTGAGTCTGGGACACTGGTTGGATCCTGACTTGCATGTCAGATGAGGTCTATCAATGAGACTATTGATGGTAGAAAGGTGATTTTTTGGGAGCACCTTATTCTTGCTAGGGCTTGGGGGCCAGCAGCCCCCCTAGTGGGGGGTTCGAGGGCAGGAGCCCTCGAGGTGATGGTATAGGAAATATTCCTTGAATATTCCATGGACGACTAGTCGGTTCCACCGACTAGGTTGATTGGTCAGCTCCACTGACTAGGTCTACTGGTTGATTCCACCAACTACGTTGATCCGACTATCGCCCTCATAGCTATAAAGAGGCGACCTCCCAAGTCCATTGCATTAGATTAGTTCAGATCATATCAGATCTTCCAGCTAGTAGCTCTTCACCTAGTATCTATCTAGATCACCATCTAAGCTCCACTGTGGGAGTGCACAGGTGGATGGAGCCATCATTTGTACTACATCAGTATTGAAGGAAAATTTTGTTCATCTCTAGTTTGCTATGTACTCTCTATTCTTTGTTCAGTTTTTGTTCCGCTACACTGTGTAATTAACATTTTCTCCATAGACAGCCTTCCCCATTTTTCCCAACATTGTTTTCTGATAATACTCACTCCTACACCATTAAGGATAGCTTCCACTTTCATGTGATGATAAGATATAGGAGTGACTGTGTTAGAATCATCACTTTCAAAATACTACCCCAACTTGTTGATAGGCACCATCAGTGTGTCTTCCTCTAGGTTTGGACCTCCTTCATTTTGCTCTCCATCTGGAATATCTGCCCTTGAATTTAAGTGTCCATTCATCCAATCTGACAAGTCATGCCATAGGGTTGGGCTTCCCCTAAGCAATGAAGCAATAGGCATCTTAACTTCCATGGATAAGAAGGCTATAAGTCCTGCATCATCCCTTGGTCCATTTGGCATTGTTATGCCATCAGATTGTCTATCCATATTATCATGAAGGTTGTTCAAACCCTCATGTCTCAACCATTCCATGACCAGATCTTCTTCAAACATATGATCCATTAGCAAAGGACTCTCGTTGGACAAAATACCCTCATTTTTCTTTGCTATTATGGAAGGTATTTTGATAGCCTTTTTTTGGTTTGGATATGGCTGATGATTTGGAAACTTTGTGTCAACCTTCGCCTTGGTTTCCAACCATGCGTCTTGACATTCCTCCACCAGAGCCTTGGCTTTGGCTAATTTCTCTTTTTCCTAGCTATGATTAGGGTACTCTTGGAGACCCTTTGGCATGTTAGGTCTTGGTTCTCGCACGTTCTGGTCAACATGACTTTTCTTTCTACTACCTCCTTGCCTAAATTCTATCTTGGAACTCTCTATCATCTCTGAGGTTGCTACAGTAGCTGTCTCTTCATTTGATCCACTTTTGACTCACACCTTATCCTTTCCCTTACCCAACTTAATCGCTCACTTCTTTGGTGGGTCATTCGATTGTTTGGGAGCTTTTGAAGTTCCAGCTTGGCTTTCCTTCTCTTTCTTGCACAATTCTCATGATATCACTTTCACTTGCATGTGAGTGATTGCATTCAATGATACTTGGGTAATGCAGATCCACGTTCAATTCCTAACAAGCTAAGACTTGTCATTTTTGGATTGGCAGCATCCACAGGTGCTCCTCATAGAACAATCCTTATAGAGATGGTCTATCCCACAACCGTTACACAATGGAACATTGATAGTGACTGTTGTGGTAACTAGAGGTGCATTGTTATGTTTGTATGGACAATCCTTGTCGTAATGAGGTCTTGCACACGCATAGCACTGGACAAGTTGTCCCACTAGTGCTTTATGTGGACATTCGTTAGCCTTGTGTGGTCCATTGCATTTGTAGCACTAAATTGATGGTCTTTGAGTCATGTTGTTCATATCCCTAGCCTTCGCATTGCCTGATGTTGTCTAATAGATAGGAATATGTTGATCATCTTGAACAACATAATGGCTAAGGTAGCTCATGTATTCACATTTCTCTTGATTGGGTAACTGTTGTCAGACTAGTTCTTTATGTGGACACTCATTAGCCTCATGTGGTCCATTGCATTTGTAGCATTGAATTGGTGGTCTTTGAGTCATGTTGTCCATATCCCTAGCCTTCTCATTGACTGGTGTTGTCTGATAGATAGGAATATGTTGATCACGTTGAACAACGTAATGGCAGAGGTAGCTCATGTATTCACATTCCTCTTGATTGGGTAACGGTTGTTCGGCATATGTTTATGTGTCTAGGATTAGGTTCAATCCAATCCTATGGCATCTCTTCTACCATCACTTGATTCATTGGAGTGATTCTTGGGGAAGGCAGTTGAGGCCCTAAAATTGGTGGTGGTAATGGCACATTCTGTGCTCGATATGGCATTGGATTAGAGTTGGTTGCTCCTTGCATCATTAGTGTCGATTGAATTGGTGGAGCAGGTAATGCTACTTGTAGTCTCAGTTAATATGATTATGCTTGTGCTGAAGGCAACATTCTAGGATATCTACATTGAGATGTTTCATCATTAACACCTATTTCATTAATTTTGGACTAGTGCACTGTCCAAATTCGTTTTGTGAGATAATTTTGGATAAAGCATTTCAAAAAAAGAGGCTCTTATAAAACAAAACTTTGAGTCAAAAAGTAAGATTTAAAAAAAGCAAATTAGAAAAAATGACGTGACATGTTATTAAAACTAGAGTACATTAAAAAAAGAGGACTTCATGTTGTTAAAAGAGACGAAAAGTAAGATTTTAAAAAATCAAATTAGAAAAAAAACTAGAGTGCGACCTTGATCTTCTTCAATTTTTTTAAATTCCCGTGCACTCAAGGCTTGTGTTTCATCATCCTTAGTTACATCCACCATTTCTTGCTCTAGAAGTTTGCACTCATGTTCTACACATTTGTGACAGTGTGCCTGTTCTTCTTGTCCCTGCATTGAAGTCTGAGCTTTTTGATCTCCTTCATGTGAAGATCCTTGAATATGAGGAGCATATTGTGCATCCTGAAAGTACTAAAACATTATCTTTGCATGCATCCTTTTTGCCACCACACTAGGAAATTGCTCCCAAGTATATGAAAGAGTCTCCAATGCACTTTGTAGCTCTGGAAACTTTGATGGTTGAGGAGGAGGCATCACAAAGGTCTTTGAGTCTCTCCTTGACACAACAATATGAATACCGCCAACTTCAGGATCTGAACTCTTTGTAAAAATATCCACAAAGGTCTCTTTTGGCTCTATCATTATGCCTACCACAAGGCTTGAAGTCGTATCTTTTTTGAAGAAAGTAGCATCCCATGGATCTTCAACACCATTGAACTCCCTTTTTGACATAAATAGAAAGAGTCTCTTTTCCTTTTGATGAAGAAACCAAGCTCTTTTGCCCATGTGATATTGAGTCCACCTACCAAAGCCATTGGGGCTATATTCCTTTCCTTTGAAATTCAAAGTGACATCAGAAACCCATTCTCTGATCTCAGAGTCATTTAGGATAGCCACCACATTAGTTGATTGCTCCATAATCCTACAAGAAAAGATAATGAAGAATTTAGATACATACAAGTAAAGTACAATATACAACCCTTGATACAATAAATGTGGGAAATAGCCCAAAAGGCTTTACAAGGCTTCATGGCAATAAATGTGGGAAATAGCCTGGAAGGCTTTACAAGGCTTAAATATTTTTACAAATGTAAAAAAATTAGCCAATAAAGCTTTACAATAATATAAAATGTCATCTAGTGATAAAGCTTCAATATTCGTGAAGACATGTAATCTGTCCATCCATTGATTTGCCCTCTAGTCATAAAGCTTCAATCTTCGTGATGACATGTAATCTGTCCATCCATTGATATCTGTGCACTGATACCCAACTGATGCAATCTACCCACTAAAAACTATTCCACTGATATCCACTTATGCAGCCCACATGATATCCACTTATGCATCCCACTGATACTCGTTAAATAGTGAATGGTCGGGATGGTCGGGTTTATTACAAGGCGTTTCATGTGACAATAAATGTAAAAAATAGCATAGAAGCCTTTACAAGGGTTTTTATGACAATAAAGGAGCTTAAATATTTATACAAATGCAATAAAAATAACCAATAATCATCAAGCTCAAATATGTCCCATGACATGTAATCTGTCCACTGATATATGTAATCTGTCCACTAATATCTGCTCATGCAATCTGGCCACTGATAAACTTCTTGGTAAATGGTAAAAGGTCTTATTTAATAGCATGTTATGAGTGTTAAACCGCATGTGAGCGAAGGGATTAGGAACTAGTTAGAAAAATTTGAGCATGGGTTCGATTGGCAACTTGGAGCATTGTCTCTCCTCTAAGGCAATCTAATCTATGCTAAACTATGCTAAACCAGCCATCGAAGCGAAGAAAAGCAATAGATAATTTCTTTTTCTGTGTTCATTTTAATGTGCTGGGGTTTAAGAGGCTTAAATATGCAAAAGAAGGGGTTTTGATGTAGAGGCTAAACCTGCATGTGAGATAAATGAAGAACAAGTATCTAAAGAAAAGTTAACATTTATCAATTTAAAAGATGAATATATATAAAAATATTATCTCACCTTCAAAACAAACCATAAATTCACTCTTTTATAAATTTTTAAAAGTATAATATAAAACATGTAAATATATAAAACTCTCTTTACTTTCTCTCTCTCTCTCTCGACTCTTAAATCTCTCTGTAGCCATAGTCAAGACACCTCATTCTCTCTCTTAATCTCTCTCTCTCTCTCTCTGACAACTCTTATGTGTTTCCCAACTCTTATGTGTTTCCCTCTCTGTCCTCATCCCACTCATTCTCTCTCTTAGTTTATCTCAACTCTCTCTTTCTCTCCCTCCCATGGTGGCTAAGATTTTTCATTCTCTCTCT